>NW_027660596.1:491484-596519 GCF_963280865.1 Gymnoscopelus braueri | reverse complement strand
CTGGACGTCTGCTCACGTGCGGAGAGGCCCCGGTGGCCTGTCCTTCGCACTCCTCCGTGGCCGACCCCGTCCGAGCGAGCCCGAGACGCCCCGTCTGCCCCAGTTGCCCTGCCACGGACCGCCCGAGGACCCCCGCTGTCGGCCTCGCCTGGACCCCCAACACAACCACTCTTCTTCCTCTCTCTGTGAAGATGAAGACAATGTATTACTACATAATAGTTATTGTAATAATAAGTACATACAATATAATATGACATTTAACATCATTGATGTGTTAATGCAGAGCTGCCAAGTCTCACCCTTTGAGAGTGAGAGTCACGCAATTTAACCTCTTCACGCGCCTCACGCCACACTTGGCATTTCACACGCTTTTTCCCCCTCTCACTACTTTATAATATATTTTTATTTAATTATATATTTCATATAACTTGTTGCTTGAGGCTTGCCGTTGTGGGTGATATCCCCCCCACTTCTGGGACGAAGAAAAAATAAAAAGAAGAAACCTCCAAGCAGAAAAACAGCAACCGGGTAGAAAACGTCCTAAAACACACTTCCCCATGTTTTCGCGGACCGTGGCCGCCGGATTAGACCCGGTGTGAGGGTTTTAGGACGACGGTTCCAGTTGGCGATGGACTGGAGAGAAGAAGGACCCATGTTTCCTTTTTGCTTGATATTGTTTGATGGCGAAACAATCATGACTGATACACATGAAAGACCCTTCACAGCTAATAGAGAATTTTACATTATAAGAATCGGTTCAGAATTGAATGAGTACACGGCTATAGTTAAATGTTTGAAGCTCTTTCTACTATAAATATGCATCCATGTGTTCTGTGCGCCCGTGGCTGCGACGTTTCTTTTTTGCCACACATCTACACTTCATGGAGTACATTTTTTTGTCCCGAATTAACCGAGTAACAAAAAAACGGAAATAAAAGGGGGGAAAAAACGCGTGCTCATGCACTCGCGCAGCGTGCGTGTGTGTGTGTGTGTCCCTGATGAGACTAAAGTCTCACTCCTAGATTTTCCTGAAACGTGGCAGCCTTAATGTGTTGATGTACAATAATAATCTCCACTCTGTCTTGGAACTGTATATTCATAAATATTTAATTCATAAATTATAAAGATATGAATTGTCTATTTTTTTACTGATTAAGACACATCCATTTTTGTCCTCACTGGCAGGTGAGCCAGTAGGATACAACAGCAGTAAACTCAGGGAAATAAATATCCAATTTTGTTAATAAATGTGTACTTTAAACTCTAACTAGTTGTAATAGTAGTTTTTTCTTTACTAAACAACTACTATTGGGAGTGGTGTGTTCTCCTATATCTTCTTGACTTGGCACCAGTTCAAATCCTAGCTGCTGTATTGTCAACTAGATGGAGACATGAGAGTGATTTCTGACAGGCAGGAGAGACTGTTACCCCAACAAGATGACATAAAAGCATGGATATTATAATATAACTAGAAAATATTGTTCCTATAAAGAAACAATGTGGGCTCGCTTTAAAGCCCCAAAAATGTGTTATAAAAAGTACAAATTCCGTTTGACTCTGTATCTCTGTCCATGTGTTGTGTGTGGGTGTAGACTTGCCTCCGGTTAATCAGATTGGGAGCGCCTGTTATCATTCTCCTAATTGTCATCAGTTACACACCTGCTTGCATACAGTGGTTACCTGTTCGTTCATGCGCGATCTTCAAACGGCCGCCTATTGCCGCCTATTGGACCTCAGAGGTACCTAAACATACCTTTAAAAGTTGACGCCCACAGAATCTTAGCGCCTCCCATTGCAAGGATTAGAACGTTTAGTGTGGCCGTTCAGCCACCAGGTGGCGCTTGGTATCAAAATTAAAAAAAGTTAAAGTACTCATTATAAAGAAAGTCCAGTTTCACATGTTATGTTAAAATTGAAAATAGCAGATCTACAAGCTTACAACATGTAGCTTAGTTCTGCTAAGGCTGAAGTGGTTAATGTATGTTTTGTAATAATAATCAAAATCTGCAAAGTAACTAGTAGCCTAACTAGTTTTCAAACACTGCGCATTGCATCCGTCTGTGTGTGTGTGTGTGTGTGTGTGTATAAAATATATAAAACATATTTTGAAAGTAGCAGATCTACAAGCTCACATTGCCACCCCAAATGTAAATAAAGTATTCAATGAAACAGTCTTATATATTATTATTTTTTCTCGCATCACACATGCTGTGTAGTATATATTCTAATTGTTTCCTCTGTACATGAGACAGCCCAGTTAGCTTAGAGGTTAACACTGATGTCCAGTAATTTTACGGCCCGCGTTCGAATCCCACGCAAGGAGCATGATCGTAACTCGAACCGTAATTAGTGATTTAAACAGTGTATTTTCAAACATTTTACAGTGGTGTAGAGTAACAAATTACATTTACTGAAGTACTGTACATAAGTAAAAAATATAAAAATAGCCGATCTACAAGCACGGCATAGTACAATATTTGCCTCTGAGATGTAGTGGAGTAGAAGTAAAAGTATTGAAAATTGGAAATACTCCAGTAAAGTAAAATTACCTCAAAATTGTACTTAAGTAGGACGACAGTACTTGAGTAAATGTACTTAGTTACTTTACACCGCAAGTTAATTCAGCCAAAATCGTATTGTATTGTATTCTTTGATCTGCTGGTGCCTGGTGAAGATATAACTTAACTGTCACAACTTGGTATTTATAAACATACTTGTGTGAATTACGGAGAAATCTGAATTAAGTCTTGTTTGGGGAGGCGCTACGCACTTATGGATTATGGATCTCTTTGTGTCAGTCGTGCGACCTATTTTTGGTGCGCAATACCGCCCGCCAAACGAAGTATATACACAATTGAAACCTAGCTGAGCGCACGGCACGAGAGAGAGAGAGAGAGAGAGAGAGAGAGAGAGAGAGAGAGAGAGAGATATCAGCTATTTGAAAATATCCAATCTACAAGCTCACACGTTTGAGCTTGTAGATTGCTATTATCTCTCTCTCTCTTTCTCTCAAAAGTATTGGTATCAAAACGTACTTAAATTAAAAAGTAAAAGTACTCGTTATGCAGAATGTCCCGTTTCACATGAAAATAGCAGATCTACAAGCTTGTGAGCTTAGTTCTGCTATTTTTAAATAGCTATAAGGCTGAAGTGGTTAATGTATGTTTTGTAATAATAATCAAAATCTACAATGTAACAAGCAACTAATGTTGTCAAACACTGCGCATCGCACCTGTGACACACAAGCCACCACAAGCAGGCGGACCTATATTCACACCTCAGACCGCCTGGATCATTGAAAGAAAAACCTATAAACAGTTGAATGTGGAAATACACGGTTTCTGCCCATCCCTCTAACCCATGTAGGCTACCTGTATAAACCATGCTGTTGCATGCACATGAAAATGTAGGCCTACTTAAAATCTCAAAATCGGCCGGGCTGAATTTGCATCTGAACAAATACATTGATAGAACCCCCCCCACCCTCAAAGAAAGCCCTTCCCTTCCCCCAATAATGTTTGCAGATGGGCTATTTTCAGCACAGGCTACTGTAGTATTGCCTATAGATAAGACTGGGGATTTGTGTAGCCCAGACTGATTGGGTGTCGTTGATAAAATGTTCTTAAAAGGGAGATTTTTTACTTTAACATCAAGAAGGGCCGGTCAGCTCCATTCACGGCTTTAGCAGGCAAACCCCCCAATACAATGCTTTGTTTTCAAGTGTTGCATTGCGCACAAACGTCAGTAGTATTACAAAGTTATAAAAAATGTGCATGACAAAAAATAACCCGAAAACCTACCACTTCCATACAGAATGGGAGGAAGACTTTTCACAAAGCACAAAGTACAAACGTATAATAATAATAATCAATATTTATTTATATATTTCTGCATGAGAGAGAGAGAGAGAGAGAGAGAGAGAGAGAGAGAGAGAGAGAGAGAGAGAGAGAGACTTAAATCAGGGGTCTTCGACAGGAGGTCCGAGACCCCTAGAGGGTCCTCAGAGTTACTGCCGGGGGTCCAGCACAGAAAGTAGGCTACATTTGGGGAGGCATTGTGAGCTTGTAGATCTGCTACTTTCAAAAGATGTTTTATATATTTTATACATTTGAAAAGCACAGCGAAGCACAGCTATTGGAAATTGGAAATACTAAAAAAAATACCTAAAATCTTTACTTATGTACAGTAGCCAGTAGTAGGCTACAGGATGCTGCTGCCAAGTTAAGCTGCTGGGGACCCCCCTGGAACACTCCCAAGGACCCCCCCTGGTAGTGATCTCTCTCTCTCTCTCTCTCTCTCTCTCTCTCTCTCTCTCTCTCTCTCTCTCTCTCTCTCTCTCTCTCCTCTCTCTCTCTCTCTCTCTCTCTCTCTCTCTCTCTCAGAATGTCCCATTACTCAAGTACATTTTGAATATATATATTTATTTTCTCATTCATTTGAAAATAGCCGATCTACAAGCTCACAATGCGTCGCCATGGGGTTGGTCGAATCCCCCCCCCCCATATCAAAACAGAAGATCTGCTTTCGGGAACCTCGGAAACGAGCCACTCTCGTGTTGTTAGTGTGTCTGGGGGGTCTGCAGGAGGGCGAGGTGGGGAAGGGGGGTGGGGTGGAGGATCTCATCAGGTCATAACAAGATCTACAAGCTAACAATGTGTCTCTCCCATGAGCATTGCAGCTTGAAGATATGTTGTGTTTGTTGATCACACAGCTCCTCTCTCTCTCGTCTCTCTCTCTCTCTCCGAGTACGCAAATGAGCCATGCGGTCTTACAACGTACTGTAAACACAAGCACTCCCTAACCCCAGATCTGCTATTTTTTTTAACCTTGTGAAAACTTATGAAATGGGAAAATAGCCGATCCGCTTTTGGGGGCAGGGAAACTAGTTTCTAGCCTACATGAGAGCTTCCTTTTCTCTCAGGTTACAGTAGTCTATTCACACCTGGCTTAGACCGTGGAGTGTCATGTGTCATTGTTACAGTTTGGGGGTAGGGATCATTTGCATCTTTTGTGCGTAGTAGATGTGATTGTGTGTGTAAAGTGGTATAGTGTTTCACCGTGTCAAATCGAATGCTACTGAACAGGGATAAATTAATTAATTATTATGGATATAAATATAATAAGTAAACAATCAACAATTCAATGGCATTGCCAAATGCACATTTTATTTGACCACTTATTTTATTCTTAGTTTTAACTGCACCCTCAAAAACATTTTTTCATTGCACCTTCAAGCTAAGCTTCTGATTAAAGAAGTTAGGGACGCTTGGGGTTTCACCGTGTAAAGTAACTAAGTAAATTTAACAATAACAATAGGCCTAGTATATATACAACGTTTGTCTGTCTGTCTGTTTGTCTGTCTGTCTGTCAGCGCGCACGAGATGTACTTTGTAGATGTTACAATCTATCTTTAATAATACTAACTAGATGTGGTGTAAAGTAAGTTATTTTACTCCACTACAATTATTTGAAAACGAACTAAGCACATAGTTTGATGCCAATACTTTGTATTGGCTTTGTAGCCTAGTTTTACTCAGTAATATTTTTAACACAGGCCTTTTACTTGTAACAGAGTATTTTTATATTGTGGTAAAAAACGGGACATTCTGCAATAGATTAATATTACATATTACTTTTTAGTTACTTAAAAAAATAAAATAATTGAACAATTAAATAATCTAGATTTTGTATTATTATTATTATTATTATTATTATTATTACCCTTATTATTATTATTATTATTATTATTTTTGGGACAGAGATGGCAGATGAGCAGGCATTTAAATTATAAGATTTAAGGATTGTGAATTACATTAATGTATCAATGTATTTACTTAAATTAATCAATTCATAAATAGACATATACCTTAATGTAATGTAATCTAGAGTAATTTCTTTCCTCTGCAAACATTTTAGCTCTCTTATGCCACCTACTGTCCACCTACTGTATTACAGCGCAAGACACACCTCCAAGCCATAGCCACACCCCCAACCTTTCACAACCTAGGGTTAGGTGAGTCCTGGTAGGTACCTTTCAGAGACTGGGGCGTATAGGTCAGCAGGTAACCACTGTATGAGCTTGTAGATCTGCTATTTTTCAATAGCCAAAGAAATCTTAAAAATGGCACAGACGCGTTCCCGGATTGAATGGGTTAATGAAATGCGAAAGCCCTAATTTGCCGTAGGCAAACAACCATGTCCCACGTTGATCAGCTCTACTGTTTTCATTCTGTTTTATGTGATTTGGCGGCACGGTTAATAAACACGGCACGGAGAATAGAGCTTTGCACTGATTGGACTCAGATAAGTGAAAACATAATTTTATTTGACAGTATTTTGTTTTGTGTGGACTTTACTACGCCAGTGTAAACTAAGATTAATCTCATACGTCTCTGTGGTGCAAAACCAAATATTGACACAGCTTTAGCATCTAACTAGCTAATTTCAACACCGTTTAGTGTGGACTTTGAACCCCTATTTAAGGGAGAAAGAAACCCTCAGCATCCGTATTATTCTGGGGAAAACTTTTGCATAAAATAGCAGATCTACAAGCTCACAGTAGATCGGCTATTTTCTGCGAAGATATTTAATGTAGAGCGTAAACAGAAAATACATTAGTGTAGAGCCCTCGAGGGACTCCGGTCAACCAACTTTGGTTAATGGTTAAACACAGCTGTTAAACAACACAGACAATATAACAAATACTAATATAAAGTGATCAAATAATCAAGACGTAAGCACTTAAACCCTATACTTTGACTGGAGTCCCCCAGGGGTCTATAATCTAAAGGCCCCCCTTCCTTTATCCCGTCTGCACCAAATGTATTTGCCGGAAATAGCCGATCTACAAGTTCACAAAACACTTCGACTATCCAGAATAGGGACACTAGGGTTTGTGTGGTTAAAAACTGAATGAATGAATGAATGACAATCATTGCTTCTATACCAGTGTTTTTCAACCCTTTTCATATCAAGATCCATTATTTATTCGGCATTTGAGCCACGGACCACCATTTGAGATTCAGACTCGTAGACCCAAGACTTAAAATATTTCGTTGTCGTTGGATAAGATTTTGTCCATAATTCCATGCTGTATTGATGTGGTACCATAGGAGAGATAACAGGCAAACGTTGATCAAAACAACAATTATTTAATTACGTAATAGAGATGTTTAACAATAATTTAACTCTTGAGAAACCAAATGGACCCTTACGGGTCCATTTGGTTTCATTTTACGCTCTCAAGAGTTGAAGATCTATAAGGGTCCATTTGGTTACCAACTCTCATCATGTAGTTGGGGACCACCTGGAACCCCCTCAAGGACCACTGGTGGTCCCTGGACCAATGTACTGGTTGAGAACCGCTGTTCTATACCATCTGTGCAATGTTGTTTAAGTCTTGTTCATGTCATGTGGTGTGAGTGATGGCTCACGCTGCTGGAACAAAGCTAATTTTGCACTGCATCTTGGGACTAAAAAAGTCCAGAAGGAAGTGAGTTGAAATTCACTATGCAGAGGGTGAGTGCAACCCTGTGACTGTGATGTGTACAGGGAGGATGGGTTAAACTGTGACTCACCAGCCAAGCTACTACGTTTAACCATCGGTTCAGAGAGTTTAAATTGTTTTGTCGATAGGTTTCCAAACTATGACACACACACACACACACAAAAAAAAAAGGTTAAATCGACTCAACAAAAGCGTGATAGAATAAGGTCATCATGGTTTGGTGAGTGTGGAAATAGGACACTTTTCCTCAGACAAAACAAACGCTGGGGCCTCTTTTTGGCACACGGCTTCACAATTTTTCTGCAAAGTACAGTTCAATAATTTTCTCAAGATATTTGTCTCTGTCGGGAGACCTTGCATTCACCCATGTCTGTCTGTCTGTCTGTTTGTCAGCTAGGCCAATCATGCTTTCATATTTATTGTGCACACTGCCAAAATGACATGAGAGCGGCTGGTCTAAAATCATGAACCACTTAGGGCTACTCAACTTAAGATGGCTCAGGGGCCACTCAGCAAAATACCAAAAGTCCAAGGGGCCGCAAGCTAAAAATGACGGTCCTATTTTGGATCTTTCGATTTTGTAACACACACTACACATTGTTATTGTTATAAGAAAATGTACATTTTGACATCATATTCTTTTCACTGTACCTGTTTATTTTGTGTGTATGTCCAGTGGCATCAGTTCAGCAAAAGCTAAGGTATGGCAAGCTTAGGGTTGCCAACTCCCAGAGATTGAAATAAGGGACACCTACCCTGGGCGCGCGGCCGGAAAGAAATGGGGGTCAAACCCCCCAAAAAAACTGAAATGCATAGAAAACTATGCATTATACCTGTAACAATTGATGTTTGTTTTTGAAAAAAAATGTAGCAACCCATATATTTGAACGGAAATGTAAATTTATTTATTTTTGACCATGAGGGGCCGCCAAGACGCTGCGTTGGGGCCGCATGCGGCCCGCGGACCGCGGGTTGAGTAGCGCTGACTTAAAGGGATATTTCACCCCCCAAAAAATATATGTTTTATCGATTAGTCACCCCATGGAGACTTGAATTCATGGATATTTTTTAGATTTTGTCACATTCCTATGCCAATAATTTGATGACCATCGGACCGGTAGGCAGCGGTTCCGTTAGGAGACACAAAGGAGACTCTTTGTGTCTCCTATACCGGAACCGCTGCTGGTCATCAAATTATTGGCTTAGGAATGCGACAAAAACAAAAAACTATCCATGAATTCAAGTCTCCATGAGATGAACAATCGATAGAAAAATGTCATTTTGGGGGTGAACTATATCCCTTTAACCCCTCTATACTTGGTAAACTAATACTTTGTTGATCGGGGTCTGCTCTGTACTTGGTCCACTCTCTCTCCCCCCCCCCCCCCCCCCCCCTCCCTCTACACCAAATCTTTTTTTAAATAGCCGATCTACACGCTCACAACGTGCCGCGTTGCGATGCATTGTGAGCTTGTAGATCGGCTATTATCTACAGCGAATGTTCCCTCCATTATGGGGATGCTAGGGTTCAAAGTCGTTAAAAGTTTTGAACAGAGTCTGCCACAGCATCGTTCCACACTGTAGAGTATACGTATACATGCTGTGCCTGTAAAGACTTATTAAAAATGTATTTGAATGCAGAACATTTCTCTGCACAAGAGTGCAATTAAACTTTGATAGAGTTTTGGGTTGTGCAGTTACCTTGGCACCTGGCTATGATGTAACTCCAATATATTGGCGAGGCATCTTCAATAGTTGCTCGGTAAATTAAAAATTGATGAGCCGTGACTTACATTGCACGGTGAAACATGTCTCAAAGTCACTCTTTTAGCCGCACAAACAAACATGAACAAAGCAGACTCTGCCAACTTATAATACTGCAAAATCAGACTCAGTGTTTTTTTTTTAATACAAACGTGAACTTTTTGTTGATTTTACTCGTTGAATTAGGAAGAAGATTTGGTTGGTATGCTTTGATGACTGAATCACTGTGTTTGTTTTTACATGTGCAAGAAACATACCTTTACCATTCATTGTAAACCGAAGGGGGAACAAATCTTGTAATGCTTTATAAAGAAAGAAGAATAAGGATGTTTTTCAGTCAGTGGGGAGAATATTTTATGTAATATTTTTTTTATCAAAAAGATATCTCGCACATTTTTGGAGTTAAATCATTAAAAGGTGACACAACCTGAATCACTGGCCAATGTTTTATTGTGCTTTACTGTAAGTAGGCCTACACAACCACAGATCACGTCAATGACTCGTATGTACTCTTAATGAGAGCCTTTTCAACATCCACAGCTGACTCAAAAGTATCAAAACGAGGATGAAAACAATTAATTCCATTAGCAAACTCAGTATGACAGTATCTGAATTGAAGCCACTTCTATTGTTAGGATTCTGGAGGACTGCTGTAGTTGGCATGCTGTCAAGGTGGTTTGTTATCTAGTTCTTATAGTTCTGTTTTTCTTTCTAAAATATCTGCATTCATCTCCTTGATAGCTGCTATATGCAAATCAGAGTTTAAAAATGAGTTTCTTGTTCTGTATGCTGGACCCGCTCACCCATGGTTTGTTGTTAGGGTACATTTGCACATCCAACACCTCAGTGTCACTGCAGACTAAGCTTCAAACCTCCCAAAACAAACTGATCCGACTACTTCTCGGACTGGGGCCCATGACCCACCTCTCTCCCATTCACTTTGCCAGCCTAGGCTGGCTCAGGGTGGAAGACAGGGTTAAACAACTAAAAATGGGTCTGGTCTTCAAAATTGTAAATGCAGATTTGCCCGATATGCCCCCTATACCCGCATATCTGTATAAATACCTCGAAAAAGTTAGTGACACCCACAGCCACGAAACTAGAGGGAGCGTAAACAACAATCTGGTACCACCCACCCATAAAACAAACATGGGCAAATTCTCCTTCTATAGCACAGCCACCAAGGAATGGAATAGTCTAACCCCATCCCTCAAAAAATGCAGTTCGCTGGGCTCATTCAAAACTGCCCTAAAAACCCATCTTTCTGGAGGCCGAAAGAGGAGCTAGTACCAGTTTCCCTGTAGACAGACGACCCCCCCCCTCCTCTTTTTGTACATATTTTGTATTTCCTCATGCTTTTTTTGTATATAATTTTTTATTTTTTATTTTTCCATGCTTCCCCCCCCCCCTTTCTTTTTGTACATATATTTTTAAATGCTTTTTTTGTACATAGTGGTACTTTTTCTGTATTATCTGTATTTTCATGTTGATTTTTGAACTGTTTGGTTGCTACTATATATGTCTATGAAATTAACTCAAGGACCCCAACGGAAACAAGTCCGCAAGGACTTTTTTGGCCGGACCTTTTAGACAAAAGCATTATAAATGTAACTGTGTTGTTTTACATTCTTTTGCCTAATAAAAATTTCAATCAATCAATCAATGGTTTGTTTGTTTGGGTACATTTGCATAAATTGCTTACAAGGAATCATCATTTCTCTACAAAAGGCAGTATAATGTGTTCATATTGTGAGCATGTTACCTCAATAGGTTTGTCAAAATCATGACGTGTTTTTACATAACTGCACCGATCGGTGTAAAACTTTGTATGCACACTCCCTAGAGGCCAAGGAAAAACCTTTGCCCTGCATTTTTCACTTTTTTCTTTGGTTAAAATAAGTGTTAAATAGCTCTATATTCTGATAGTACTCATTACTATAGAGTGTTTGTTCAGTAAAAGGAGTCTCCTTGTCTCTCCAGCTCTTTATAAAACAGAAAATGCATTTTCGTTTCAGTTTCAGTTTCATTTCCAATTTTATCCAATCAGGATATTTTGGCTGAGATTTTGACACCTACGGGAAAATGTCTTTTCAGTTTATTAAAGAGCTAGAGAGACGGGGAGACTCCTGTTACTGAACAAACACTCTATAGCAATGATTACTATCAGAATATAGTGCTTTAACCTTTTAACAAAATACTTTTTGTTTTAACCAAAAAATATCACTTACATGAAAGTATCAATACTGCAATGTAGAAATACTCTGTATTACTCTGTAAGTAAAAGTCCTGAATTCCAAATTTACTTGCGTAAAAGTACAAACGTATTGGTATCAAAATGTACTTAAAGTACCGAAAGTATAAAGTACTCATTATGCAGAATGTAAATTTTTTTTTCAAAAGTTTTCAAAATTATGTATAAAATCTTTTGAAAATAGAAGATCTACAAGCTCACAATGCGTTGCGATTCGACGTATTGTTAGCTTGTAGATCGGATTTTCAAAAGGCTGAAATATAGGGCTGAAGTGGTCAATCAATGTTTTGTAGTAATAATCTAAATCTACAAAGTAACTAGTAACTTAAGTTTTCAAATAATTGAGATGATAATCTCTGAGATGTAGTGGAGTAGAAGTAAAAGTACAGAAAATTGGAAATACTCCAGTAAAGTAAAACAAAATACCTCACAATTGTACTCGAGTACAGTACTTGAGTAAATGTACTTACTAGTTACTTTACACCACAGTATATTAGTCATGGCAGCATGGTTGTGAGGAGACGAAAACAATTCTCCTTGTCTCTGTGCCGTGGCACGTCAAAATGTCACGCAAATCCTGCTGTGTTACTGGCAAGGTGACCTGGCTGGATGGGAGAGTCTGGCCCTGGCTGCTGTTGTCTGGATGTGTAGTTAAACTTGGCCTTGGTCCAAACCCAGGCACACCCCAGTCTGACCTGTTGTCTCCTCTGCTCTGTATTATTTACACAGAGAGAGCTGCAGGACTTCTCAAGAGCAGTGGTTCTCAAACTTTTTTCATGTCAAGGACCCCCAAAATGACCCTTATTAGTCCCCCATTTGAAAACATATGCCAGGGACCCCATAAGAGAAGATTTTTACGGCTCTATAGTGATTCTCAACCATTTTAATTTCAAGGACCCCCAGTTTGACATGCGTTAGGCTACGGACCCCCATTTAATGGCATTTCTATCTCTGGGACCCCAATTTATATTGTAAAATCAATGTTAATTTCACTCTGAGAGTGTACAATGGACCCTAACAGGTCCATTTCGTTCCATGTGTACACTCTCTGAGTTACAGACCCATAAGGGTCCATTTGGTTCCTAACTATCTATCATTTTGCTGGGGACCCCCTGGAACTCCCTCAAGGACCCCTGGGGGTCCCCGGACCCCACTTTGAGAACCACTGTTCAACACAGTTACTTCGTGAAAGTCTCTCATGTGATGATAACTCTCTTGACTTTGACATATTCAAAACTATAAGGAATTAATTATTGTTTTCGGTCAGAATAGTAATACATCAAAAGCCTGCATTATGCATGGCGAGGACGATCAAATTGTCGACACGTACCAAGTAACAAGAAACAGTTTTTGTCTCTCAATTGAAATTTGATGTGAACAGTCCACTGTCAAACATGGACAACAAAGAAATCACTTAATGCGGAAGCTTAGCTTTTCATGTCCCTGAGACTATTTTATGTCACTCTTTATCAAACATTCATTGGAAGACTTTGACAATTCTTATTCATTTGCTACTGTAGCTTAGCGGGCTGTCTGTGAAGGACAAGAATAGCCTTAAATGGTATTGAGTCTGCTCTAAGATAATCAGAGCCCCGCAAAGAGACATTGTGTTCTCTTTGGGAGAAACAGGTGGCCCAGAAAGCATAAGCATAATTATTAGCCAGCCTGACCATGTTGTGTCCAGTCAGTTCACTGTAACGTTACAACCTGACCATGTTGTGTCCAGTCAGTTCACTGTAATATTAAAACCTGACCATGTTGTGTCCAGTCAGTTCACTGTAATGTTACAACCTGACCATGTTGTGTCCAGTCAATTCACTGTAATGTTACAGCCTGACCATGTTGTGTCCAGTCAGTTCACTGTAATGTTACAACCTGACCATGTTGTGTCCAGTCAGTTCACTGTATTGCACTGTTTCTCAATGTCGCGCCAATTTGGTTCCATCTGTACACTCTCAGAGTTAAGGTAACATTTGACTTGGTTGGGTCTATAATGCATTTTAATCACATTTATAATGCATTATGCGACTGAATTATCAATGCGACTTTGCCTCCAAAAAGTGAGTGACACCCAGGGCCGGATCTAGGCATAGGCAAGGGGGGGGGGGGGGGGCAATGCCCCCCCAAATGCCCTGACTGCCCCCCAAAAAAAGAAAAAGAAATATATATTTTTTTTGAGGGGCTTGTGAAAGTTACATTTATGGTGTGTGTGATATGAAATGTGAGCTTACCATAATCAAAGTAATCATATTCCATCATGCATCATTGCACAATTCAAATAATTCTCTGCCCTGATTTGCCATGGACAGTGTTGCCAGATATTGCGAGAGAAAGAAGCCTAGGAAAACAAGCCCAAAAGAAGCAAAGTAGGCGAAAAAAACAGAGTCCACGCCCCATTAGTATTTCCTATTGCCCCCCTAATTAAAAAATTCTGTATCCGGCCCTGGTGACACCCACAGCCACAATAATAGAGGGAGTGTCAACAACGATCTGGTAACACCCTCAAACATGAGTAAATGCTCTTTCTACAGCACCCAAGTGTGGAATGCCCTGACCCCATCCCTTAAAAGATGTGATAATCACATTTATAATGCATTGAAATGCACTTATAAGGCATTATATCACTCGTTATAAATGTTTACGATCATGCATAACAACTTATAGTAAGGTTTATAAAGTATTATAAGTGCAAGTCATAATGCATTATAAGCTCAGCGGAACAGCACTTTAAAGTATAACTACCAGGTAACACTTTACTTACAGGTTGGGTCTATAATGCATTATAATCGCATGTATAATGCATTATGATGCACTTATAAAGCTTCATAACAATTGTTGTGAATGTATATGATTATGCATAACAACATACAACAAACACACTTTATAACTGACTAAGCTATAGTAGTTATAATGTGCTGTTCCACTGGGCTAATAATGACCAGCACTTATAATACGTCATAAACATTGATATAAGTTGTCATAAATGATTATAAACATTTATAACGAGTGTTATAATGCCCTAAAAGCACATTATGCATTATAGACCCGACCTTAGTTTACAGTCAGTCTAAGAAATTGCATCAAATGGGGGGTCCGTAGCCTAATTTATATCAAACGGAGGGTCCTTGATATGAAAAAGGCTGAGCATCACTGGTTCAATGTAACAACCCTGACCATGTTGTGTCCACTGAATTTAATATAACTCTCTGGAAAATACTGAATATTGACAACAAAGTTTTAAACTCGTAGATGTGAAATGAATGAAGATTGAGCAACTGTGCCGCACATTTCTCACCTAAAATGTATCGATCTGCTATAGACAAGCTGTCAGGCAAACACCAACTTGTGTGTGTTTGTACTCCTGCCGGCAGTGGTGGAAAAAGTACTCAAATGTTTTGCTTAAGTAAAAGTATCAATACTGCACAGTAGAAATACTCTGTTACAAATAAAAGTCAGAAATTCACAATGTACTTGAGTAAAAGTACAAAAGTATTGGTATCAAAATATACTTAAAGTGCCAAACGTAAAAGTAGTCATTATGCAGAATGTCCCATTTCACAGGTTTTCAAATGGATACAAATCTTTTGAAAATAGCAGATCTACAAGCTCACAATGTGTCGCACCGCTACGCATTGTGAGCTTGTAGATCGGCTATCTTCAAATGGCCGAAATGTATATATAGCTGAAGTTGGTATGTTTTGTAATAATAATACAAATCTACAAAGTAACTAGTAACTAAAGTTTTCAGATAAATGTTGTGGAGTAAAAAGTTAAATTGGAAATTGGAAATACTCAAGTAAAGTACAAATACCTAAAGATTTTACTTAAGTACAGTACTTAAGTAAATGTACTTAGTTACTTTCCACCACTGCCTGCCGGTCATCTCTCTCTTGACAGGCATGGCTGCTGCTTTGCCATTATGAAAATACAGCTCGACGATGAATATCTCCAATGCAATGTAATTATATGAGTTAATAATAGGTTTGTCAGGCAGAAGAGGTAGTGGGGGGATGGTAGTGGTAGCCGGGTGTGGGTGCCTCCGTGGCCGATAGCGGGGTATCAGCTTGGACACGAGCAGCTCTGAATTTGTGTAGAGTATACGGATTGCATTGTCTGAATGTAGTCTAATTGCATGAATGTGTAGTTTAATTGCAGTCGCATAATGGCATAATGGTATTTTAACGACGTTACGTGAATGCGCACGCACGCATTACCGTGTCGTGCGTGAAAAAATACTGGCCACACGCCGTGGTGTCCCGTTCAGCGACCAAAACACCACTGTCTAATTGTATGAATGTGTAGTGTAATTGTCTGAATGTGCAATCTAATTGTCTGAGTGTATGTAGTCTAATTGTATGAATGTGTAGTCTAATTGTCTGAGTGTGGTCTAATTTACTGTATGTGTAGTCTAAATGTATGAATGTGTAGTCTAATTGTCTGAGTGTGGTCTAATTTACTGTATGTGTAGTCTAATTGTATGAATGTGTAGTCTAATTGTCTGAGTGTGGTCTAATTTACTGTATGTGTAGTCTAATTGTATGAATGTGTAGTCTAATTGCATGAATGTGTAGTCTAATTGTCTGAGTGTAGTCTAATTTACTGTATGTGTAGTCTAATTGCATGAATGTGTAGTCTAATTGCATGAATGTGTAGTCTAATTGTCTGAATTGTCCTATGCTTTTCTGAGGCTTTTTACATCAGGGCAACTCTGATATTGACGGTTAAGGCCACTGATGGGTATTTTTTTACCCACAGAGATAAATATGATTTGGCATTCAATAGAACTGCATAACAACCTATACTGTATAGGTGGAAACCTGCTTCTGAAAATGCTAGTACAGGGAAATTCCTCCATGTACAAATGGTCATTGTTGTCCATAGTGTCTCGAGGAACGAGGCCTATTTCACAGAAAATGTTGTTGCATTGTGAACATAGTGTTGGTAGCTCATGCTGTTAACAATACCAAGCAATTCCTCCCATATAAAAAGATGTACAGACACAGCACCGATGGAAGAGGACAGGATGAGCGTTTCAGCGCTGTCAGACAGTAACCTTGTATCTCCATATTTCATCTTTTTAATGTTTTTTTTTTCGTAAATGAATGCTTACTTTATAAGTACTTTTTTGGGGGAGAATTTTGAACCGTTTCGTCTATAATGACATGCCCGAAATAGGGATGCCAGGTTGAGTCTGTTTTAGTTTTATAAATATATTTTACTAATTTGACTAAAAGTATTAACAATAGTTTGTGGCTAGATAATAACTACATTTGATCCATTGGAACACATGTTCTTTTTCCCATTTCCTGAAATGTACCGTTTTGGATTTACAAAGGACAGCAACCATATATGCTATAGCCTATCTATAACTGCATAAAAAAGTTATTCTTTTTTAGTGTACTTATAATGTATCAATATACATTCAGTACACAAAGTGTGCAAACATACAGTTTCTGCCCGTAATCTTGAGTCACTTTCCTCGTAGGCACACACATTATTGTGGAAAAGTAAAGGCTCGTGACTGTATATATATATATCCTGTAACAACAAAAAGGCAGAGCGGCCATGTGCGTAGCGAAGCTGTTGACAACCCCGTTGGTTCTGAGATATGCAAATTCTCACATATCAATAAACAACAGATGGTAGGAAAGGAAGAAAAAAAGGAAGTGTTGCATTTCAGACGTGAACCGCTTGCAAATCAAGCACCCCACCAACCCCCACCACCAAGCCGCGTGTTCCCCGGAGCCTCGCAGAGTCATTTCATGCTTCACGCAGCGCTCTTCACGCGGCAAGACAGGGTTACAGGAGCGCTGTCTGTTGGCCATGCTGTTTTACACTGGTGGAAAGTAACTGAGTACATTTACTCTAGTGCTGTACTTAAAGTACAATTTGATTTTAAAAAGTATATACTCTTAGGCCATTAAAGGAGTAGTTCACCCAAAAAAATACTTAATTTCTATCAATTACACACCCCATGAAGCCTTGAATTCATGGAGATTTTTTTTTTTTTACACATTTCTAAGCCAATAATTTGATGTCCGGCTGTGCTTCCGATAGGACACTCAAAGGAGACTCTTTGTGTCTCCAACCTGAAACGCAGCTGGACATTCTACAAATGTCCTCTAAACCAATAGTTCTTTCAAGATTTTTCAAAAATGTTCAAAGATAGCAGATGTACAAGCTTGCAGCGCGGCACGAAGTGACACGCTGTGAGCTTGTACATCTGCTATTTTTGAATAGCCAGCGCTAAAATCTAAAATGACAGATTCTTTCCCGGTTTCAATGGGCTCCACTTCATCTCAAAGGCAAATATTGTGCTTTTTATTTGACAGCTTCAGTCACTTTGCAGATTTAGATTATTAAGATAAAACCTATTAAGAGATAAATGATGATGTAGTATTATAGTTTAACCTACCCGGCGGCATATAAGGCAATTAAATCCAGCCCCACCTTTAATTAACCATTAATACATTACTAATTACAATCCAGTAATATGACCATTCTGCATAAAGATGCGGGACTTAAACTTGTAACAGAGTATTTCTATATTATGAATGATATTGCTATAGTTTTACGTAAGTAAAAGGAGGATATAATACGCTGTTTCATTCAGCCACAACATGCAGTCTTGAGCTGCTACTTTATCTACGTTGTTCAGCGGAGTCCCTCAGGGTTCCTTACTAGTGTATTTTCTGTTTTCGCTATCTTCGCTGAAAATAGCCGATTGACAAGCTGTCGATCTGCTATTTTCTGTGAAGGTTTTCCCAGAATAGGGATCCTATGGGGTTCAAGTTAAAAGAGCAATACCAAAGTCCAGTGTCAAGTAATGTCTTTAACTTGTCTTTGACTGTCACCCATTCCTCCATAAACAAACAAACAAACTGTGCACCGAAGGAGGAAAGTTGCTGGTTTCACCCTCGGCTCTATGTGTTGAACTGTACATGAGCAAGACACCTAGCCGCAAAAGTTTACTTGAGTAAAAGTACAAAAGCATTGGCGTCAAAGTAGTGACATTTTTCAAAACGTGTCAAACTTTTTCAAAAATAGCTACACAAATTGGAAACAAGTGTTTTATTACGCTTCTGTGTATATATATATATATGTGTATATATTTATTTCAAGTCGCGATGTGTGACGTGTTGAGATGGGCTTGTAGATCGGCTATTTTCGAATAGCCAAAGCATATAGGGCTTAAGTGGTCAATGTTTGTTTTATAATATTAATAGCCTAAATCTACAAAGTACTGTAACTTGAAGAAAAGTTTTCAAATAATTGTAGTAGAGTAAAAAGTAGCCTACGATATTTGCCTCTGATACGTAGTCGAGTAGAAGAATAAAGTATAAAAAGAAAAAAATGAAATACTCAACTGAAGTAAACCGTACCATAAAATTGTACCTAACTACAGTACCTGGGTAAATGTATTTAGTTACTTTCCACCACTGCCCACATGTGAAGGACACCACGGCTCCAGCTACAACAGCGGTTGGTAGTGCTAGGTAGCGCAGGGACAATAAATGAAGCAATGCAGTCTGGGTAGTATGTTGGCTGTGGGTGAACGAGATGGAGGGAAGTGAGACGAGAGAGGAGGGAGAGAGAGAGGTGGAGAGAGAATGAGAGGGTGGTGGAATTATGCCGTGAAAGAATAATTATTTAAACATTTGATATCGTTGCTGCTGTCTTATCTCCATGATTAAAACTTTGGTGTTTTGTCCTAAATGAATGCCCTACTTGATCGTAGTACAGCGTCACATAAAAACATCCAAAGTAGCAGATCCACAAGCCCGAAACGCTGCTACTTTTGCTGTTTTTGAATTTGAATTCTGAAAAGTCTTGGACATACTGTATGAGGTTTCCACCTGACGCAGAAGATATATTGTTTTGTAAATTAATGGCCTACTTCTTTGTACAAGAGTGACGTGCAAAAGTAGTGAAAATAGACGATCTACAAGCTCACAAACGTGTCGTGATCCGACATAAAACTATTTTCACTATTTTCTAAACATATATATATTTATTATTTGTTGATTTTGATTGATTGAGGTTTTGGACATACAAGGTTTCCCTCCGACAGTGATGATATACATTGAGCTACTTAAAGCCATACTAAAGAGCCATAATACTCGGCGCTGCAACCAGCCGCTAATCTGAGGAAGAGAGCTATTACCGCCCCCTTCCCCCTACTGTACCCACATTTCCATTTTGGCGAGCTGCCAGTGCCTCACTTAAAGCACATTATTTACAAGCGTTGTAAAACTGGGTTTTTGTAAAGCCCAGAGTCGTGGATTTCTGGACGTTGCAGCAGTGTATGTGGTAATCCATCCTTCCTTCATGATAACCAGTGGTGGACTAATAGTACTCAAACCCAGTACTTATGGGTACTACCACTTGAACCTTAGCATCGCTCTCCTGGGGGTGTATTGTACATTTGGCGAAAATAGCAGATGCGACATGTTGTCAGCTTGTAGATCGGATAGATCGGTGAAGATAATTTAGAGTGGAGCTCTTGGGAATTTGTTGAACTAAGTATAGGGTTTAACACATTGGGTGCCAGAGGTTTATTAAAATATTATACGTTGAGTGCCTGCATTTCTTCCATCCACTTGCGTTATACGTTTCGTGCTGTGGAAGCCCCGACGCGGAAGTGCATGTAAACAAAGCGTGCGTGCGAGACGGCGGAGGGTCCCAAATAACGCCTGGAACAATAATATTTCCAACGCGATCCTCCATTGCAGCGTGATCGCCGATCGAAAACGGCTCGTTTCCACCACGTTAAAAAGAAATGGAGATATTAAGCTTTTAGTCAAGGAGATAACATTGAAAACGCCGACCGGAAGGATTTTTGACATGGAGCCACATCCAGCCTCTTCTTCTCAGAAACTCCTTGGGTGATGTCAAAGTTTCGTTTTAGCGCCCCACGTGGGCCACTCGCATAAAAATAGAATTGGGTCAAAAACGGTCCGGACCGTTTTCGGCACTTCTCGTTTGGATCCTCAAAAACGGTCCGGACCGTTTATGGCACTCGATGTGTTAAGTGATTTTTTTGGGGACGCCAGGTCGCCAATGTCATTAGCAAAATGTTTTATTAATTGTTATATTTTTATTTGTATTGTTTTTTATTTCAAAACTTTCCAAAATGTTGTACAGATAATAACAATAAAAAATGCAGAGGAAAAAAAAATCACAAAAATAGCATATCTATCAGAGATACGACACGTTGTGATCTTGTCTACTTTTGTCTATAAGTGCTAAATAATGAACAACGCAAACACATCCTGAACACGCTGCCGCTGGCCAATTCCATCGTTGCCGCCACAATGAGACAAAAAAAACAAACAATAGTACCCAACATGCAATCATCACAATACAGCTCCCACTCCACATAATATAATGTCAGTCTGACTCCACTTCCCATGGCCTTAAGCGAAGGCTCTAGCTACTGTACACACACACACACACACACACACACACACACACACACACACACACACACACACACACACACACACACACACACACACACACACACACACACACACACACACACACACACACCGCAATCTCTGCACAGCCGGCTCTGCTGTGCCTCACAGCTTTCATGATACAATCAGCTATATGTACATTGAAACTATACAAACTACAGGATGCCGGGTCAACAAATGAATCTGGCATCTGTCTAAATGACACGCTATCTAAATTACATTTAAACCTTTGCACGAGACCGCACGGTCGTCAAACGAGAACAGTGGTGTACACAACGAACCGCCTTTCTTTTGTAAAGGTGGATTGGAAGGTGATCCGCAAGATCAGTTAATGCTGTGTTGCTGTTTGTTTATTTACTGTATATAGGATAAGGATGCCTGTTTACAGGATCTGCCTCTCTGAAGCCAAAGGCAAATATTTGCCACGATGCGACGCGCTGTGAGCTCAGAGCTCTGCCATCTTCGCTACTTTTGAAACGTTTTGAGAGATTTCTGAGGAAAAGCCCTAGAAGGCAGTGGTTCTCAACCAGTGGTCCGGGGACCACCAGTGGTCCTTGAGGGGGTTCCAGGTGGTCCTCAGCTAAATGATGGAGAGTTGGTAACCAAATGGAATGGACCCTTATAGATATGTAACTCTTGAGAGTGTAAAATGAAGAGTTACATTATTGTTAAACATCTGCATTACTTAATTAAAGAATTGTTGTTTTGATCAACGTTTGCCTGTTATCTCTCCTATTGGTACCAACATCATGGAATTGTGGACAAAACCGTATCTATCGATGACAAAATATATTATTCTAAGTATATAATATTCTACGTTTTGGGTCTGAGAGTGTAAATCTCATCAAAAGGTGGTCCGTGGCTCAAAAGCCGATTAAATACTGGACCTTGATATGAAAAGGGTTGAAAACCACTGCTATAAGGACGTTCCCAAAATAGGGACACCAGGTTGGAAGTGGTTATAAGTCTGCCTGTGGGTTTTATATACAGTAGAAGCCTATATGTAACCAATGACAAGTATTAACAAGAAGCGTGTGGCTACCAGCTGTAGGGGGTGCTCAGGGGGTCGGCGACCCCTTAGCTCTGGCGCTATGGAGGCTGGGGGGCTGGGAGCTCCACATGCACGTGCGAGCACACACCGTCAGCGGCGGTCTTTAACACCTTAAAGTTTAAACAATAGCCTTTCAAGGTTCAGGCCGTCAGCGGCGAGCCGTTCTCAATAGCCTCTACCTGGCTGCTTTGCATAACATTAGGCTACTCGAGAAAAGCCATGGACTTGAATTGAATGCGTTACATTCCTCTCACAATGAGAGACAACAGTCTCTGCACTGCAGAGTGTGAAGGGGATCGCTTAGCAGAGGACCCAGTTCTCTGAGACAAGACAAAGACAAGTTGTCTGATTATTTTACTTATGTGTGGGTGAGTCTATGTAAAGGGCTTTTATATAAAACTAAAAGGAAATGAAATAATTAATTAATTGAAACAAAAATAAAAACAACAAATTAACAATGCAACTAAATAATAAGATATAATTACATTAAAAATCACATGTTGAATACAGTATTTCAAATAGCACTGAGCTGATCGGCTATGTGCACATGCGTGCACGTGCGCGTGCACGTGACGTCAGAAAATAGAGCCCCCCTAGCTCAAAAATCTAGGCTACATAATAACTACATTGGATCCATTGGAACACATTGTCCTTTTTTCCATTTCCTGAAAAGTAACGGTTTGTGGACATAGATACAAGGTTTCCGCCCGACAGCAACGATAATTATTTTGTCTGCCGTGTTATCTACACAGGGTCTATACCGCACTGCAGAGAACCTCAAGCCGCGGTGCAGACGGACGGACAGCGCTGACTGACAATCGGACAAGCCGCCGGAGGCCTAGCCTGGTAAACCCTCCCTCCGGAAATCTCATTTCTATTTGATTCCTGGAGTGAGTCTGGCATGAACCGCCTCTCTGCAATATTGGCTGTGTATGCCAAACGGCCGCGCCTATCAGCGTCGTCGCTCATTGTTCTGTGATTGACAGCTTACGTTGGCCAATCAGGTGGCGAGTTCGAGTGAGCCCAAAACACGAACGGCAGCCATCTTTTTCTTGTGCGGCCAATTCTCCGCTATTTTTTTACTTCAAAAAGCTCTCTAACTTCTATTTTGAGGCACGGAATTTACTTATAAGATATCGTTTGGATAGAATTTAGTTGTTTAACTTCATATATGTGGTCAATTAATCATGACAAAGCCTATTTAAAAAATAATAATTAGAGAACCGGTAGGGGCGGGCAGTGACACCATTGTACCCGAAAAAGGCAACCCATTTTGGGTATGGCTGTCTCAAAAGTCCCGTCGCGTCACATTAAGACTGGTGAACTGCTGATTGGCTGAAGGGGAAAAATTATCATTGGCTGAAGGGGTTGTCAGTCAACGGTATTACTCCCGCCCAACTCCAGCACAGCCAATATTGCAGACAGGCGGATCAGGCCAGACTCACTCCTGAAATGAAATGGAATTGAGATTTCCGGAGGGAGGGTTTACCAGGCTACCGGAGGCCTGCAAGGGTCGACTGGATCTACGGTGAGGTCGTTAGTGTTGACCTCACCACAGGATTAGAGGCAGTGATGGAAAAAGTACTCAATTTTTGTACTTAAGTAAAAGTATCAATACTGCAATGTAGACGTACTCTGTTACAACTAAAAGTCCGGAATTCAAAATTTACTTGAGTGAAAGTACAAAAGTATTGGTATCAAAATGTACTTCGGGCTATGGTCGATGCCTACACCCCTGCCCGACCACTTCGGTCTGCCACCTCGGGGCGACTGATTGCCTCGTCACTCAAGGGTCCTTCTGGCCGATCCACACGGTCACGACTCTTTTCTGTTCTGGCCCCACAGTGGTGGAATGAACTTCCCACTGATGTTAGGACAGCAGAGTCACTGCCCATATTTCGCCGCAGGCTGAAAACCCACCTCTTCAGGAAACACTACCCTTCCTCTCTGCCTGACCTACTTGTTGTTAACTAGTTGTACGAACGCTTGTTTTCTATTGTTGTATTGTTTATTGGATCTTGTTTAGTCGATACACTTAATCGTTTTAGCTCATGCTCATTTGATTTAGCTATTTTGTCTCATCTGTTTAAGGAAATAGGTAGCTGATATATTGCACTTTTACCTTAGCGCTAGGTATACTCTTGGTTGCTTGTTTTTGCAGAAAATGCACTAAAGACTTCTGGTGATTAGTAGTTTTCGTTCCCTACCTATGTTGAATACACTTATTGTAAGTCGCTTTGGATAAAAGCGTCTGCTAAATGACTGTAATGTAATGTAATGTAATGTAATGTAATGTAATGTACTTAAAGTACCAAAAGTAAAAGTACAAAAATGTTTGAAAATAGCAGATCTACAAGCTCAATCGCGACGCGTTGTGAGCTTGAAGATCGGCTATTTTCAAATAGCCTAGGTATAAAATAAGGCTAAAGTGGTTAATGTATGTTTTATAATGTAATCATTTATATCTGCAAAGTAACTACCGGTAGTAACTAAAGTTTTCAAAACATTGTAGTGGAGTAATTGTAAAATATTTGCCTCTGAGATGTATAGTGGAGTAGACGTCAAAGTATAGACAATTGGAAATACTCCGGTCAAGTAAAAGTACCTCAAAATTGTACTTAAGTACAGTACTTGAGTACATGTACTTAGTTACTTTACACCACTGCAATCGGCCCGGAGGCCCGCGAGGTCGACTGGATCTGCGGCGAGGTCGTTATTGTTGACCTTGCGGCGCGCTTAGAGGAGATGCGGAGCTGATGAAAAGAGAAAAGCCATGCTCGACCTTCTGATCCCTCAAGGAAAGCTGTTTTCCCGGCGTGATTTATTCTGCTATGATGATTACACACAGTTGTCACCAGAATCCATCCGATGCAGAAATGATTCCAAACCAATACTCTTGTTGAAAAGCAAGCAAAGCCAAAGGTGGCAATTTGTTAAAGCTCCGCGGATCATCGAGAGGGTCTTTCGGGATTACAAATTCACGGCTGATTTATAAAGGGTCGTCTACTCGAAGTGAGGTTTTGTTTTTGTTAAAATATGTGTTAAAGGGATATTTCACCCCCAAAATGACTTTTCTTCTGTCGATTAGTCACCCCATGGAGACTTTAATTCATACATGGGCAACTGGCGGCCCGGGGGCCACATGCGGCCCCCACCTTCACTTAATGTGGCCCGCAGGTTAATATCGGAATACTGATATATTGATTTCAGCTGTTACAATTCCAAACATGCAAACGTGACCCGCTTTCATTTCTTCAGTCTAGATTATTAGTTTAATGACTTTTTTGTATTAGATATAAGTTCATAAAGTTAACATAAGTATAACTAAATGCATTTGAAATTAAATAAAAATGTTACTTTTCAGGATTCCAAAAAAAAATGGATATTTTTTTGTTTTTGTTAGATTCCTAAGCCAATAATTTGATGACCAGCAGTGGTTCCGGTAGGAGACACAAAGAGTCTCCTTTGTCTCTCCTACCGGAACCGCTGCCTACCAGTCCACTGGTCATCAAAATATTGGCTTAGGAATGCGACAAAAACAAAAAAAAGTCATGGGGTGACTAATCGATAGATACAAATATTTTTTTGGGGTGAACTATCCCTTTAAATAGCTCTCTATTCTGATAGTGAATTGCTATAGAGTGTTTTTCAAGAGTGTTTAACAATTATACCTAACAAAAATACCTTTTCAGGCTGGGACACCAATTTCATCCAATCAGGAGAGAGAACTCAAACAGGATATACAGGATAGTACAGGAAGTGAAGTTGGGAAGTGATGAACCAGAAAAACGAGTGCAGACAAAAATTGGGATTGGAACACTGCCACTTATTATCAAAGATAATAAATGGGGTTTCTCTCCTGTGTGGATGAAAAAGCTGAATGTATTTTCTGTTTATTAAAAGACGTGGAGAGATGGGGAGAGTTAGTTCTTACTGATCTAACACTCTATAGCAGTGATTCTCAACCAGTGGTACGGGGACCACCAGTGGTCCTTGAGGGGGTTCCAGGTGGTCCCCAGCTAAATGATGGAGAGTTGGTAACCAAATGGACCATTATATCTTTAACTCTTGAGAGCGTAAAATGATTTCAAAATCATTTTACGCTCTCAAGAGTTAAATTATTGTTAAACACCTGCATTACTTAATTTACAAGAATTCTACACAATTAGAGAATGTAGAAGTCAAGAATTGTTATTTTGATCAATGTTAGCCTGTCATCTCTCCTATGGTACCAACATCAATACAGCATATGGAATTGTGGACAAAATCTCATCCAATGACAACAAAATACTATAAGTTTTGGATCTGGAGGGTAAATCTCATTAAATGGTGGTCCGTGGCTTAAATGCCGAATAAATAATCGACCTTGTTATGAAAAGGGTTGAAAACCACTGCTCTATAGCAATGATTACTGTCATAATATAGATCTTTAAAGGGATAGTTCAAAAATAAATTCTATCAATTAGTCACCCCATGGATATATATTTTTTAAGCCAATCATTTGATGACCAGCCAGACCGGTAGGCAGCGGCTACGGTAGGAGACACAAAGGAGACTCTTTGTGTCTCCTACCGGAACCGCTGCCGGTCATCAAATTATTGGCTTAGGAATGCGACAAAGACAAAAAACATCCATGAATTCAAGTCTCCATGGGGTCCATTTTGGGGGTGAACTATATCCTTTAGCCTTTTTAACAAAAGCACCTTTTCTTTTAAAAATCACAGTACACTGGCTTTAATTCTGTTTACAAAGCGT
Organism: Gymnoscopelus braueri; assembly: GCF_963280865.1. Taxonomy (NCBI): domain Eukaryota; kingdom Metazoa; phylum Chordata; class Actinopteri; order Myctophiformes; family Myctophidae; genus Gymnoscopelus; species Gymnoscopelus braueri. Next base: position 569,712 of record NW_027660596.1, on the reverse strand, counting down.
CAACCCGCTTTGTATGACTCATTTGTTTACACAGACAACCTCCCCGCTCCCATCCATACATTAATGCTTAATGAGTATATGCCATGCCGCCGGTGTGAGCTGCTGCTCAGATACCGCTCGCGGCTCGGCGTGCGTCCTGTCAACACGGGGTCGCCGCGGCTGACAGCTAACGCAATGCTAATGGATGGCTTCAGCACTCCGCCGTGACAGCGTAACCAGGAAAGAGGCCCTATATGTCATTTATTTGTCGCCAAATTGCTTCGCACAGCAGGGCGGAAATTAGCCTCCATGTTCTCTTCCAGCACCGCCTCTATCTCTGCTCACCCTCATGCAGTGGTGGGAAAAGTACTCACATTTCGTACTTAAGTAAAAGTATCAATACTGCAATGTAGAATTACTCTGTTACAAGTAAAAGGCCTGTGTTCAAAATGTTACTTGAGTAAATGTAATTAAAGTATTGGTATCAAAATGTACTTAAAGTACCAAAAGTAAAAGTATTAAAATAGCCTATGTATAAAATAGGGCTAAAGTGGTTAATGTCTGTTTTATGATATAATAATTTATATCAAAGTAATTTATATCAAAGTAGCTAACTAACGTTTTCAAATAATTGTAGTGGAGTAAAAGTACAATATTTGCCTCTGAGATGTTGTGCTGGAGTAGAAGTAAAAGTACAGAAAATTGGAAATACTCTAGTAAAGTAAGAAATACCTCAAAATTGTACTTAAGTTAAGCTGGATTTATACTTTGTCGCACGTTGTGTCACGCACCTAAAATAGCCCTGCAAGCTCACAAAGTGTCTGGCGGTGTGACACGTTGTGAGCTTGTAGGTCTGCTATTTTAGATGTGCGACACCAGCGCTTGACTAAGCATAAATCAGGCCTCAGATCTTCTCTCCTTTTTCCCGCTTTATTCTCAGTCCTGATTTTATGTCACAGACAATGGCCGCTACAGTTCTGCGACTGTGGCCGCTCTGGTTTGCTTCTGTTTGATGTATGGCAGGTAATCATGTTCAGATAAATTGAAGGGAGGGGATGGAACATGATGAATGGTGGACTTTCCTCCATGCCAGTCTCTGGCTACAGGTTCTCCCCGCTTATTGGTGTATTACTGTTGATGTTGTTGTTGTTTCTTTTCATATGTGCGCTGCAAATTATGTATTTATTTATTCATTTATTTATCAGGGACAGTGCACATCAAAATGGTAAATAAATGGTAAATAGTGCATTTATATAGCGCTTTTATCCAAAGCGCTTTAAATAGATTGTGCATTACATTCACCCATTCACACACACATTCATACATACACCGATGGAGGAGGAAACCATGCAAGGCACCAACCTGCACATCAGGAGCAATTAGGGGTTTAGTGTCTTGCTCAAGGACACTTCGACACCAACTCTGGGGGAGCCCGGGATCGAACTGGGAACATCCGGCCACTCTAACCCTGAGGGTAGCTGGTCATTATTGAAAAATAAATCCTGACAGGGTGAATCACCCAAGGGATTTATTTATCAATAATGACCGTCTACCCGTCAATTATCCCGCTTATTACATGGCTACTTAAAGGGATACTTCACTTTCACATAAAATAAACATTAAAAAAAAATATTTAAAAAAAATGAAAGAAGTTATGGCAAAATAAAGGCCCCCTCACACATTAGTAGGACACTCTAATGCGTGAGGGGGCCGTGATTTTTCCATTACTTTTTTCATTTATTTTTTATATATTTTTTAAATGTTTATTTTATGTGAAAGTGAAGTATCCCTTTAATACACAAGTTAATAAATTGACCCAAAATTAACAACCAAACAAAGTATTTCCTTGCTGCGGCAGTGAAGTATTCCTTAAGTGTTGCGCTGGGCGGACACGGTCGCTTTGGAAAACAAGGAAGTGTTGATCAAATAGAATACATTTTTGGTTACTGGATCGTCTATTTCTCGCTTCAAATGTTTTCAAAAACATTCTTGAGAGCAATGTTTAGTTGTAAATGACATGGTGTGTTTGTTTACATGGTTGTCATGTTGGATACAGCATCAAATCAAGCAGTGCAGGTTGATATGAGCAGGTGCTCTGAGTCTTCAACTAGACAGCGGTCTGTTATAGAGCTCTTCGGTCATTATCCAGAAATAACACATCGCTGAATTCAGCGATTGACCAATCAGAATCAAGCATTCAACCAAGCCGCGTAATAAGCAGAGATAATGTTGAAAAAGGGCTAAACATTAATATTGATATACTGTGCATAATGTGCATTTCAACTACCACTGTTCCTTTGATAGCACGCCGAGCTCACATGCGTGCTTCTCCAGACTGCTGTGAAATGAGGCCACGTAATAATATGTGCTCAAGTTATTGTTTCATCATATCTGTGCCGTGACTGTTAATCTAAACACATTTAATGAGGTGTCACCTCTGAAATGAGATTCCGTATAGGCCCTTCGTGTGACTGAGCTGTTTGTGTATAAGCATGGGGAATTGTATCAACATCTTCCACCGCCATTTTGGAACAGAGATAAAACGTATAGCCCTTGAGAACCAAAGGAGAGCCCTATAGCCTTCATCCTAAAAGTTTGCCCCCACCTCTGTGCTATGCTGGCAGCTTATCTAAATTATCGATTACATTTTATGTGATAAATATGCCATTAGGTGATAAATATGCCATACGGTTACTCCATCTTGATTACTTCCACATCCACAGCTTTTCTTTTTTTCTTTCAATATTCAGTATGGTGTTGGAAGTCTGTTCCAGTCAATAAATAATAAATACATTAAAAACATAAAATAAAATAAAAAACATTTCATTTTCAGCAGAAAAAGTGCTCTAGACAGCGTTTCTTCTTCCTAAAAGGCAGCTAGGGTGAACGTACCCTCAAGACTGTACCTTATGTCATCTTTTTCTTAACCCATTAAGACCGAGGAACGCATCTGTGTCATTTTAAGCTTTTTATGGCTATTAAAACATAGCAGACATACAAGCTCATAGCGCGACACCGAGTGCCACGATATGAGCTTGTAGATCTGCTATTTTTGAAAAATCATGAAAATTCGTGTTAACTCAAATCTTTGCTTTTGGGGATTCTATAAATGTCTTCGAAATCATAACTTTTATTTTTATTTTATTTTTTAACGTATGTTGCTATAATATCAGTGGTTTTCAAACTTTTGTCATCAAAATGATATGTATTTGTCCGCGGACACTCCCCCATCTCAAAATATTTTGTTCCAGGGACCCTCATAGAAACAAAGATTTGAATTAAAAGTAGCCAAAGAAATCTTAAAATGACACCGATGCTTTCCCAGATTAAACAGGTCAATCCCCCACACCAAGAGAGCCAGTCAGTCCCCAGAGGGTGACATGAAGCGAAAAGCATTGATGCTACAGAAGCATCTGCCTGGTTACTTCATAACGCTTTTGATACTACAGAGCTACGGGTCCATTTGGTTCCATTTGTACACTCTCAGAGTTACACACCCGTAAGGGTCCATATGGAAGCCCCTCAAGGAACCATGAGAGTCCCTGGACCCCAATGTGAGACCCACTGGTGTAGCAGAGTGTTTCCAGTGAGTCAACATGCACAATATCAGCACCTGACTCTGTTTGACCAGAATGGAACAGAGCCTTTATTAGTATCATTGGTAACACCTTTGAAGGAAGTAAGAAGAGGCCCAGTTTATTTCCAATATGTGCATAGAGTCTATTGCAAGGATCCCCAGTTAGGTGTGCATTAGGCCAGAGACCCCCGTAACTCTGAGAGTGTACAAATGGAACCAAATGGACCAGTGGCGGAACAACTGAAAGCCGGGCCGGGAGGCACAGCACAGTGATCAGGCCCCCCCTGCGCACGCGTGCGTGGGTGCACATCCCCAAAATTTAAGCGCACACGCGGAACATTTTGCGGGTTTTCGGCGGATTCTGTCAATTTTTGGGGGGCTTTTTGTCACTTTATTTCGGTTCTAGGGTTAGGGTAGGGTTAGGTTAGGGTTATGTTGTTTAATTCTTATTTTTGCCTGATTTTACCGATTTATTATCTGACGGCACGGCATTATCTGACGGCACGCAGGCGGCCGCCTCCCTGGCCTCCCCGGACGCTCCGCCACTGAAATGGACCCTTTACGGGTCCATTTGGTTCCATTTGTACAGACATGTAAGGGTCCCTTTGGTTCCTAACAGGTGGTGTAACTATACCCTATACCCTCCCACACGTAGTCACGCACAAGGCGCGCATGCGCATATGCGCACGTATGTACACACGCTATTTGAACTGAAGTTTACATTCTTGCTCCCCCAGCCCCTCCTCCTCCTCTTGCGTATCAGATACGCTTTCTTGGACGGTTTCTGGATGGCTACGCTTGGCTACGAAAATGTTCTGCAGGTCACACTACGTATATAGCGTAACACGGTAGAACACACCACTGGTTCCTACAGTAAATATCAATCATTTTAGCTGGGGACCCCCGAAATCCTCCCCAAGGGGGTCCCCAGATCCCACTTAGAGAAGCACTACCTTGGATTGTACCTTACTTTAGTCATATTGTTCTTTATCCCCAACACCCAGAGGCTGACATGAAGCAATAAATGTATTGGCTACAGAAGCATGTTACTGGATATTTCATAATGCTGTCAGGATGCTCAGGATACACAGGCTGTCCCTCCCTTCCTTAACCCATTAGGGGCGGCCATAGCTGAGTGGTTAGTGAGCCCGCCTAGGGAGCCAGAGGCCCTGGTTGCCCCAGGTACGATTCCAGGCCAGGCCAGCAAATGTGTCAATGAAATGAAATTTGTCCCTGAGCAAGACTCTTAACCCCTAATTGCTCACAGGCCCTCATTGGAAACAAGACCGCAAGGACTTTCATGAACGGACCTGTTAAAGGAATTATCTTATTATTATCCTAGACCGGGAACGCATCTGTGTGTCATTTTTAGATTTCTTACGCTATTCAAAAAATAGCAGATATACAAGCTATGATCTTGTAGATCTGCTATTTTTGGGAAAAATCGTGAAAATATGTGTTTTAAAGGAAACATTTTAACTCCAATCTTTGCTTCTGGGGCTCCCTGGAACAACATATTTTGAGATGGGGGTCCGCGACCAAATACTTATCATTTTGGCTTGACATGGAAAAGTTGGAGCACCACTGGCATAGCAACATACTGTTAGGATTTAGAAAATACTTTTAGATATGTGGCCCGTGGACTCCCATCTCAAAATGTTTAGTTCCAGGGACCCCCCAGAAGCAAAGATTTGAGTTACAAATGTTCGCTTTAAATAATATATTTTCAAAGATTTGCACAAATGTTCACGATTTTTCAAAAATAGCAGATCTACAAGCTCATAGCGCGGCAATGAGCTTGTATATCTGCTATTTTTGAATAGCCAAAGAAATCTTAAAATAACACAGAAGCGTTCCCGGTCTTAATGGGTTAAAACACCCTGAACAACGCTCCAAGCGTCCTAGCATCCTCTCCACCCCATGGCTCCCAAGCTGTGGATTGACCTCTCCCTCATTCAGGACTGCAGACAGACTCACTCCACCTCATCCCGTATAGCTCTCCCCATTCCTTATTTGTTGCCTTTAGTTTTGATACTAGTAATACTCAGTGGTGGTGTAAAGTAACAAAGTACATTTAGTACTGTATTTAGTACTGTATTTAATGTAATGACAGACACATATACAATACTAGCCTGGCTCCACCCCCTGAATCGCTAGCCTTCGCATTCAGGGTCTGGTGACGCTGTCGAAGGCGGGGTTTTCTCGGTTGAAAATCTGTACGCCGAATTGGGATCGGGATAATCCAGTATGAACCAATCGCCAAAGAGTCCAACTTTGGCCATGCCCCCATCTCAGAAAACCGCTGCAGTGAGAGGGCTTTCAGACTGAATAATGGAGTGAAACGAAAGGAAAATTCAGGCTAATACAATACTGCTATGTTGCTAGGTTTGACGTTTACCCGGCATCACCCTAGAGTTACACTAAAGTAGCACTTAAATTGTTTTTCTTTGCACTCAACTTGCCATTTATTCTGTTCTCACACTCTGTAAGTCGCTCTGGGTAAGTGCGTTCCAAATTGTAAATCGTCAATTGTCGGTACAGAGTGCTAAATGTGGGAGGTTTCAGGACAACGGAGTTGCCTGAATACATAAGAGGAGTCGATCAACAAAGGCCGTGTAGAGGGAAATCACAAAGCAACGAATGCACACTTTTAACCCATTCAATCCGGGAACGCATCTGTGTCATTTTAAGATTTCTTTGGCTATTCAAAAATAGCAGATCTACAAGCTCATAGCACGGCACTCGCTTGTAGATCTGAAAATGTGTGCAAATCTTTGAATATATATATATTTTTAAAGCGATCATTAAAACTCAAATCTTTGCTTCTGGGGGGTCCCTGGAACAGAACATTTTGAGATGGGGGTCCCCGGCCAAACACCTATCTAAAAATGTTTTTTAAATCCTAACAATATGTTGCTATGCCAGTGGTGCTCCAACTTTTCCATGTCAAGGACCCCCGAAATGATATGTATTTGGCCGCGCGGACCCCCGTCTCAAAAAACGTTGTTCCAGGGGACCCCCAGAAGCAGAAATCGGAGTTAAAAAGGTTAGCTTTAAAACATATATATATATATTCAAAGATTTGAACACATTTTCCACGATAAAAAAAAGCAGATCTACAAGCTTCTAGCGCGGCACTCTATGATCTTGTATATCTGCTATTTTTTAATAGCCAAAGAAATCTAAAAAAATGACATTGATGTGTTCCCGGTCTTGGATTAACCACACTTGCAGCCCTAGACAACATTCACCTGAGAATACCCGAGATCATGCAATAAATATGTCAACTTGTATCATCCCCAGCTGCCGGTTTCCACAGGGACAGACAAGTAGAAGAACGGGGTCACAGACCTGTGTCGGTGGCCCTCTCGCTGGTCCTCCCACCGCTAATGACATTTCAACGACAGGAGGCCACATATCCACACACACACACCGCCTAGGACTCTACTATACCAGCCCTTCTGTGTATTCGACAAGAAGCAGAATGCTGCCCTGATGAGGCCGATACTACAAATGCCTTAACCATTTCAATCCGGTAATGCATCTGTCATTTTTAGATTTCTTTGGCTATTCAAAAATAGCAGATCTACAAGCTTGTAGCGCGGCACTCGGTGCCACGCTACGAGCTTGTAGATCTGCTATTTTTGAAAAAACATTTGTGCAAATCTTTGAATATTTATTTTTTAAAGATCGCTTTAAAAATATATATATTCAAAGATTTGCACGAATGTTCATGATTTAAAAAAAATAGCAGATCTACAAGCTCATAGCGTGGCACTTGTTGCCGCGCTATGAGCTATGAGCTATGAGCTATGAGCTATGAGCTATTTTTGAATAGCCAAAGAAATCTAAAATGACAGATGAGATGCGTTCCCGGATTGAATGCATGGGTTTAACTCTAAATCAGTGGTTCTCAAACGTTTTCGTGTCACGGACCCCTAAATTGATATGTATTTTTGCCGCAGACCCCCATCTGAAAGTGTGTTGTGCCAGGGAACCCCAGAAGAGAAGATTTGTGTAAAAAACACTTTCAAGATTTTTCAAAAAATTTAAAAAAATTGCAGATGTACAGAACAAGCTCGCGTCCCGGCATGAAGTGTAGTCTAAAGGTCATTACACACCGGCGATTATGCAAATATACGCAAAATTCGGACTCATTCCGAATAATTAAAAGACGCTTTTTCGCTTCGCTTTTTCGCTCCGTGGAAGCTTGCATTGACTTTATACTTAAAAAAAAAAAAACGTATTATTCGCATGAAAAAATCGCCCCCGGTGTGTAAGGAGCTTTAGTCTTGTAGATCTGCTATTTTTGGTTAATGTTCCCCCCAGAATATGGACGCTGGGGTTCAAGTGGTTAAAGGTGCAGTAAGTGATTTTTGTTTTGTTATAATGAGTGTTAAATATCTCTATATTATGATAGCAATCATTGCTATAGATAGTTTCTTCAGTAACATGGACCTCGCCCTGCATGTCTCACCAGCTCCTTAGTAAGCAGAACTTGCATTTTCAGGTCAGAATAGCAATGTTATCCAATCGGTAGAGAGAACTCGTATACAGGACAGAAGATAAACAAGTGAAATTGGAAGTAATGAAACAGTTAAGCTGATGAATGGACTGATCGGGCTGAAACTTTGCCCAAATATGGAGATGACTGACGTCATAGTGCTGACATCATATAGTGATGTCATAGACTGTCCAATGACCTCCGAGATCCACATGGAAGCCACACCTTGATTAAAACTCCATCTTGTTTATTATCTACACCAAGCCAATGGCAAAGGAGATTACGTTTTTGACTTGATTTTTGTATTTTATTTTTGTATTTATTTTTGTTGCCAGACCCAAGGGGTTGGCCTACATGAGGCTTTGTACCTGTTTTCTCCATACATGGGCATGCCCCCTTTGCCCTTAGGCCCCAGCCATAAAAGTCTGTCCCCCTGTATTTCATCCATACATGGGCATACACAGGCTGACACGTCATGTGAAGTCCGGCTTATAAAAGTCTGTCCCCCTTTCGTCCCTACATTGGCATAGACACAGGCTGACACGTCATGTGAAGTCCGGCTTAGCCGTGACGTAGTGCTCTGATCTAATAAAGTACTTATTCTGGGTCTGGCAGAACCAGGTCTCCTGGTCTTTTTTATTAATGCCCTGATTGTCATACAAGAGTGACCCACAAATTTTGAGAAAATAGCTGGTCTACAAGCTAACAACATGTCACATTGTAACGCATTGTGAGCTATATTCAATATTTGTGAAAATGTTTGAAAGTGAAAATAAAAGTGCGTCTGTACGTTTTATAAATATTGAACCAAAGAAAAAGTATTAACAGGAGATTGTAAAATTAACGGTTTTGGACGTACAAGGTTTCCACCCGACAATGACGCTATATTGGAAGTAAGTGGAGGTTGGATTGGGGTGGAAACCTTGCCCAAATATGGAGATGACGATGATGATCCTGGTGGAGATAATTTGCTCCACTGAGCACATGACACCTTTCTAGTTATTTATTTTATTCTTTGAGTTCAATCAGTCATGGCTGACAGTTCCCACCTGATGTCGTGTGGGAGTTCTGACTGCTCCAGGCCGTACTGAATAACTGCCAGTTTGCATAACGTCTTCAGACTAGGACTCATGTCTAAGACATACTGGTCTGTGGCTCGTCCAAAGAGGATGATACGATCTCCCACCACGCAACAGCAGCCATAAGACATTGTAAATGGGCCATTCCCCTTGGGCTTAACCTCTTTCCAGGAGAAGGTCTCTGGATTGAATTTCCACAGATCAATGAAGTCGTCCTGAACAAAACCATTTCTGCTGCCACCAAATATGTACAGCTCTCCCTTGTAGGCAAAGGCTGAATGACCGTGGCGTACTTCTGGACGAAGCTGTGCAGAAGGCGTGCTCAACCAGCTGTTGGTCTCTGTGTCAAACACGCTGATGTTGTAGTCCTTGTACCCAAATACAAACATCTTTGTCCCGATCATGGTGGCAGAGTGACCTGAGGAAACAGTTCCTCCGGTGTAGATTAAAGACCAGACCATTGTGGTGGTGTCCAACTTGTAGATGTCATCGGTGCGTCCAGGTTGTATATATCCTCCTTGGATATACATGACCTTCTCCAAGACACAGGCCGAGTGGAAGTTCTTCCTCACAGGAAGGGCACCGCGAACCTCGCGCTTAAACCATGTGTGGGTGTCCACGTCAAATGCATAAAGCGTGTCGCAGTAATGGCCGAAGCCCTCACACCCTCCCCAGATGTAGACGATATATTCTATCAGCACAGCCGTGTGGCCCTCGCGCTTGTATGGAACCTCAAGCTGACGTTCCCCTCTGCTAGTTGTCACCGGGGGCAACTTCCTCCATCTGAGAGACACTGTGTTGAAGACGTGCACCTCAATCGGATCCTTGAAAGCTTTCCTCCAAGACGAGGGCGAGCGACCTCCAAATGAGTACACCTTGCACCCCACGGCTACAGCAGCATGATCATGGGACTTGTTCTGTGTCTCTCTCACCTTAACCGTCCAGTGCAACATTTGACCTTCGATAAATACTTATATTCAGAATCCTTTTAGAATAATGGAGTCTTATTGCATGAGACACCACTTATATTTGGGGCCATCAGTCATCCATGACGTCAGTACTATGACATCAGTAGTGTGACATCATAGATTCTCCATTATTAACATGGGGTGTGGGCGTGGTTAAAAGACAAGGCAAGGGATGAGACCTGTCTGTCTGTCTGTCTGTCTGTCTGTCCATAGGCGAAGGAAGTTCCATGACACCCCCCCCCCCCGCAGCTCTTGTTTTATTGGATCTTGTTTATTCGATACACTTATTTGTTTTATCTCTACTCTTGCTCATTTTATTTTCCTATTTGTCTCATCTGTTTAAGAAAGTAGGTAGCTGATATGTTGCAATTTTACCTTAGCGCTAGGTATACTCTTAGTTGCTTGTTTTAGAAGAGAATGCACTTAAGACTTCTGGTGATTAGTCGTTTCGTTCCATACCTATGTTGAATGCACTTATTGTAAGTCGCTTTGGATAAAAGCGTCTGCTAAATGACTGTAATTTAATGTAATACCAGCTGTACCCATTGTACACATATCTGTACCCGCTGTCACGGTTCTTAGTGCAGTGCCCATTATGATGATAGTTCTTGGAGGCCAGTCTATGACATCGGGACCTCATGTTGATGACATCAGGGAGTTCCATTGTGAATTTATACTGTGTAAATTACTTGTTTTATATATCAATAAACAGATTTTTAGAATTGACTTTTGATTAGTCTGATTAATCACTTAACTCAGCAGTGTTGTACAGATATATCTAAAATAGCTGATCTACAAGCAATGTCACATGTTGTGCGCATGTAGATTGGCTATTGATTATTTGTATTAACTGTTGCACTCCTAGTGGCCTTTCTTTGTAGAGTTTGCATGTTCTCCCCCCACAGCACATGTGAGCTTGTGTGACACTGGCATGAAAAAATAATTGAAAACAATAGAAGGAAATAATTTCCTGTCCAAGGGTATTGAAATAAACAAACCATATACTTGGCAAAAACAGGAAGAATAAATGGGTAAATATTGAACATTTTGGAAAAATATCGAACATTTTGAATATTTCTTTATTTGTTTTTACATAAATCTTCTCTTCTGGGGGTCCCTGGCACAAACCTTTTCAAATGGGGGTCCGTGGCCAAATACGTATCATTTTAGGGGTCCTCGACATGAAAACGTTTGAGAACTGAACGAAGCGTCACCTGCATTAGAATTCAACCCCCACTACGGCCTCAGCCTCACTCCGTCCGTATCCCGGCAGTCTCCAGATGTGTGTTAAGTTATGCCAGGCCGGGGGGCCCCGTGAACCCCCGAAGGTCACAGGTCTTCCATCTTTAAGGGTCTGTAATTTATCAAAGCGCCGTGGCAGAGCGAGCGGTAATGGAAAAGACGGGCATAAAACACAAGGTTTATTGAGCCGTTAATGAGGCCGTTTGATTTATACAGTGGTGCGGTGCGGCGGGGCAGAGCTTATGAGAACCATTGCACTCTTCAAGAAGCTCTGAGGGACCCTCCATCAAGACCATGTCAGATCACATTTGACAAGCCCTCAAAACTGCACTGTAGTGTCTATGAGAGTGGTTCTTTTTTTCCTGTTAAGGACCCCCTAAAATGTGGCCGCGGACCCCAATCTCAAAATATGTTGTTCCAGGGACCCCCCAGAATCAAAGATTTGAGTTACAAATGTTGGCTTTAAAATATATTATTTGGATTGGATTGGATTTAGATTTGGACAAATTCTCACGATAAAAAAAAAAAATGCAGATCTACAAGCTCATAGCGCGGCACCGAGTGCCACGCTAGCTTGTAGATCTGCTATTTTTTAATAGCCAAAGTATAAAATCTGGATGAAGGGGTTAAAACGATTGTGACGTTTTATTAACACATTTTGCTGGGGACCCCCTGGTACCCCCCCAAGGACCCCTGTGGGTCCCCGGACCCCGCTTTGAGAACCACCAATGCTCTATGACAGTGGGTCTGATTGACCCACTGTCAGGTGACAGTTAAGTGACAATTTAAGGACTTTTAAGACCTTTTTTAGAACCTCAAAAGAAAAGAAAAAGACAGTTAATGTATAACAAAAATATACAATAAAAACTGTCAAACATCGGCCAAAAAACGCCTCAAATTTTTTTTCCGAGGCGTTGAGAGCTTGTAGATCGGCTATTTTCAAAATATTTATCTGTGGAACCGAGTCAAACTAAATTGAATGCCCCAACTCCTACATTCCAAGTGCTTATCATGGCGAGGGGTCGCCAGTTCAAATATGATTATTTTGGGGGGTCGCAGCCTGAAAAGGTTGAGAACCACTGCTCACAGCGTGGCACGAAGTGAGCTTGTACATCTGCTATTTTTTGACAATTTCAGAAAAATATCGAAAATGTTTGGAAACTTTTGAATATTATTATTATTATTTATTTTTACACACATCTTCTCTTCTTGGGGTCCTTGGCACACAACCTTTTCAGATGGGGGGGGTCCGTGGCCAAATACATATCAATTTGGGGGTCCTTGACATGAAAATGTTTGGGAACCACATATTTGTTTTTACAAATATACAGGAATTAGTATTGTTGCAGTGCAGCCATCCTCAGGTGGCTTTGGAACCGTGTAATACTGTAATGGTTTGATTAGGAAACAGAAACATGTCACACTACATTTACCATTCACACCGCCATTCAAACCAAATTGCCCTGGGGAAAATGGGAAAAGGTACTGTAAGCTATAGACGGGTCGTCTTTATTAGGACACCATAAAACTGAAATGGTTTTCATTTGTGTTACTGTGTTATGCCGACTCATCACCTTTCCCCAATGATCTCATCTTTTTGGCCATTTACTGCAAATGTAAGATGTAAGTCACAGGTAAACCCTGTCATTAAAAGTGGAATTGGTTTCCTCTGCCCGGCCGCCCTGCTTCTGACCTCAATCACATTTTGATAACCACTTAAACCCTCCATTCTTAGTAAAACAGACCTGATTTGCAACGCTAGTTGGACCGATTTTTACCAGCTTGCACGCTGGTCTAAGAAGAGACTGAGTCTAGTCAACACTTTCTAGACACTTTCTAGACACTTTTTCAGAGTGTCTAGACACTTATCCCCATTGGCTTAAAGGGCAGCCAATGGGGATACTTTCCCATACTCTGAACTCCCAAGCTATGGTACTAGACACACCTCTCGCATCTATGGCAGCGTTGCCAGATTCTGCGAGAGAAATAAGCAACAGGTCTAAGCCAATGTGGAGCCAGCCACTGGCAGTGTTGCCAAATTCTGCGAGACAAATCAGAGAAAACAGACAGCAAGCTGGTATACATGACTGAGTCATGTCTTGTTTCTGTCTATACCATAGACAGTAAAAAGTATGTACAAAGTTACGCCCATAGACTCTACAGACCGTAAATGAAGCCAATATTCAGCAATTTCAAATCCGCCACCTTTCTATATATCCGGTCCGAAAAATGTACGCGGAAATTAATGCTATCGGTTGGGACCAGAGCGGGGGTGGGGAATGAATGCTATTTGTTGAGTAGCTTGTCAATCAAATCATCACAATGTAGCCACGCCCCTACAGTATACCCTACTTTATCATCAATTTAAAATAAATGGGACCATACTTTACCAAAACGCATATCATGGTGATTGAAAGAAGACTTTAAACTAGTGACTGGAAGCATATAGTATTTATGACAATGTTTATTAAGGTAATAAAATCAAGTGTAAAGTTCGGGCAAAAATCCATCTGCTTGAATAGAGCCTAATTAGTTCTGAAACCAGCAGGGGTAAAACAGCGAGACTACAGGCCATTCATATAAACTGTCACCTCCTATATAGCCTCAGTTTACAACTCAGAAGCTGACCCCTTGGTCTATACCAAATATCTTCGCTCCCAAATATAGCCAATGTACAAGCTAACAACACGTTGTGATGTGTTGTGAGCTTGTACGTAGAGCGGCTATTTTTGGCGAACGTTCCCCCCAAAATGGGCATGCCTGGGGTTCAAGTGGTTAATTCAATGTTTTTAGTATCTAGAATCATACATTTCTTTATCAAAGAAATATATTAATCGAAACGCGTCGGTCAGCGTGTTCAGGTTTCGGTCTCCAGCATCGGCCGGTTTATAGCGCGGGTGAAATAAGCTCTCTCACCCCTCTCCCCCTCCTCCTCTTCCTCCCTGTCTCTCTGTCTGTCTCTGTATGTGGTGGATACCCATTCATGGCCAAACGACACATATTTGTGCTGACATCGGGATCTCCACAATATGGGCATGTGACGCCAGACGCAATAGAAACCGTTGCATATCCATATTTGGGCATAATTCGCACGCACACACGCACAAACAGATAGGGTTTAGGTCTTTAGGGTTTAAAGCTACAGTATATGCCTTTAATTCAAAGATTCATGCATTTTAATCATATCACCTGAAAACAATGAATTCCTTATCTTAATAGTTTAAGTTTATAGTTTAAGCCAGTTATTTTCAAAGTGGGTTTCTGGGGAGCTCCAAGGGACCTTGAGGCGGGTCCCCGGCTATTAATGAGTAGATTAATGCAATTAGCTGTGTCTACAATTACATTTAAACCAAAACATATCGGGGTCATTATGACATATGACACAATCATTTGAAACGGGGTCCATTCCCTGAAGAAAGTAAATTTTGAGGTCCATGACAACAACAACAAAAAGTTAGAAAATCCATTGTTTAACCACTTTAAACCTGGTGTCTCTATTTTGGGTATTATAAGCGAAATAATATCTACAAGCTTACACGGCATGTTGTGAGCTTGTGCATTGGCTATTTTATTTTCGCTATTTGCCGTACAACAAAGTATTACCTATCTATAGAGCTTAAAGGAATAGTTCACCCCAAAACAAACTTATTTTCAATCAATTACACACCCCATGAAGCCTTGCATTGATTGATTTTTTTCGTTTTTGACGCATTCCTGAGACAATAATTTGATGACCGGGTGTATTTCCGGTATAGGAGACTCAAAGAGACTCCTACCGGATACATTAGCATCTTTCCGCCGGTAATCAAATGATTGCCTTAGGAATGTGACACAAACAAAAAAATACCCATGAATTCATGTCTCCATGGGGTGTGTAATCGATAGAAAATCTTTGGGGTGAACTATCCCTTTAAGGTGGTTAAGCTGTTATTAGGACAGCACACATCAAACCCAACCAGCCAAGCGGAAACATTTAGCTACAGTATAACAAGCGACGCGGTTCACACCGTGAAGCAGTTGAGTGGCAGCGTTCGAGACCCCTGGGATTTCATCTGTATATACCCACAGCTCACTGCAGCTCCTGTCTGCCGACATGCATCTCCTCCAGACTCCCGCCCCCCCCCCCCGACTGAAATTGCAGTAGCATTAAGGCTGAAACGCCTGGCATCAATAATTGAGCGGGTAATTGATTACCCTGCGGTCTAGCGGCCGTTTAATACTGAATATGATGAGGCGGCGTTGGCAGTATTACACGTTCACACCCACCGCAGGCCCGCGGGGCCCTTAATAGAGACGGACAGAGAGATGGAGAGGGGGGGCCCGCTGACAAGCCCACAGGCATGGATCTTTATGACATTAACCTATTCAATCCGGGAACGCGTCTGTGTCGTTTAACAAGTTATTTGGCTATTCAAAAATAGCAGATATACAATTTTTTTTTTGAAAAATCTTGAAAATGTGTGCAAATCTTTGAATATATATATATAGATTTTTTTTTTAAGCAAACCATTTTAACTCAAATCTTTGCTTCTGGGGGTCCCTGGAACAACATATTTTGAGATGGGGGTCCGCTGCCAAATACATATCATTTTGGGTGGTCCTTGACATGAAAAAAAGAACCACTGATATTATAGCAACAGAACGTTTTTCAAAAAACTATTAGGATTTAGAAGACATTTGTAGAATCCCCCAGAAGCAAATATTTGAGTTAAAAATGTTCGCTTGTAGATTTGCTATTTTTTTAATAGCCCAAAGAAATCTTAAAAATGACACGGATGCGTTCCCGGTCTTAATGGGTTAAACGTCTCAATCACTCCTCTGCCTCGTGTGTGATTCACATCGAAAGGGAAGTGGTGTGGGAACCCCAGAGGCCATGGGTGATATCAGGACCACAGCAGTGTGCTGTGTGCATTATAATTGCCCGTCAAATGGAAGAAACGGAACTCTTCCGGTTTAATCTTTGCATATGGTCGCCGTCGGGGCGTCGGGCGCAAACCTTGTATCTCCATTTTTCCATAAATTAAAACAATGACTCCCACAAATTAATTCATGAATTCGACCGCCACCGCCAGCGTTATTACTAATCTTCCGAGACCCACAGAATATTTCTTTTCAAAGAAGATGTAAACAACAGATGTCTGGGGGGGGGAGGACGAGGGTCTCTTCTATCATCTGGAAAGGAAAAATTGTAACCGCGATCTTCCGTTCCTTAGTTATCGTCAGTTGAATATAGCTTGTTTTCACCAAAAACGCTATCTGGGAAAATAAATCAGAGATGAATGTATTTTTATAAATCTGATAACGTTAGACCGAATGTGCTGGAATTAGTTTAGATCACGTGATCTCCAGGTGTATTCTTCTTCAGGAGTCCCAGGATCAGTCACAGGTATCGTTATCACTGAAAACACCAACTGACGTCTATAGACGTCCATGGCAGTCAAGCGTTGGATTTGAAATGACTTCTATAGACGTCAATGGCATGTGTTAATGTCATATTTTGTACTTCCTCGGATGACAGTGTCACACAAAAGTAAATGTAGTCAATCTCACAACGTATTGCATTACTTCCTAGGACGGACGTCCCAAGAAGTCAAACTTTTGACAGGAAGAGGGGGCGAATATACGGCACATGTCGACTATAGCAGGGATCTGAGTTACGATTCTGTCCCTATCGGGACATTAACGCGAACGGCGCTGAATAGGCTCTATGCAAATTCAGCCATATTGTAAAGACATTGGGCCTCTTCCTTACTTCCTTCACAGGTGTTACCGGTCATACTAATGAAGGCTCTGTTCCATTTAGTATAGCACAGTGGTTTTCAAACATTTCCCCCAATAACCCCATAACTCTGAGAGTGTACAAATGTGTACACTCTCAGACCCGTACACACCCTTGAGCGGAACCCTCTCAAGGAACCATGAGGGTCCCTGGACCACACTTTGAGACCCACTGGTATAGCAGAGTGTTTCCAGTGAGCCAACATGCACAATAACAGCACCGTGACTCTGTTTGACCAGAATGGAACAGAGCCTTCATAAGTATCATTGGTAACACCTGTGAAGGAAGTATGAAAGAGGCCCAATGTCTTTACAATACGGCTGCTGTGCATAGAGCCTATTGGCTGAAGCTGACCTCGCAATGCTCGGCACGGCGACTCACTTGCCTGACGACTCGCTTGGCGTACCTCTCTTGGCGTGCCTCTCTTGGCGGTGCCTCTCTTGGCTTAAGTCTGCTGTAGACGGCGCGCCTCTGTCGTTTTGACAGTTTTCCGGCGGGGCCGTCACCCTTTTATGTAATGGGTTTGAAAACGGCACTTCCGCATTCTCAGTCACCACCACTGATTTCAGTCATTTGGATTCCATATAGAAGCCAGTATGTCTTCTACGGAAGCGATTTCGCGACACCGAAAATAGCAGATCTACAAGCTCACAACACTTTGCACGGGTTAAGTGAAAGTGGGTTTTATAAAAAGATATGACCCATGAAAAGTAGCCTATCAACACAAGCTTGTGAGTAAATAATAACTACATTGGTTAGAGCAGTGGTTCTCAAACCTTTTCATGTCAAGGACCCCCAAAAGTATATGTATTTGGCCGCGGACCCTCCATCTCAAGATATGTTGTGCCAGGGCCCCCCAGAATAGAAGATATGTGTTAAAAAAAAAAATCAAATTTATAAAAACATTTCCAAACATTTTTCAAATAATTTCAAAAGATATATGATCTACAAGCTCATAGCTTAAATATACTATGAGCTTGTATATCTGCAAGCCCATATATCTGTATATCTGCTGGGGGTCCCCGGACCACACCTTGAGAACCACTGGGTTAGAACACAGGTCCTTTTTTTGCCATTTCCTGAAAAGTAACCGTTTTTGGGACGTACGAGTTTTCCAACCCGACAGCGAACCATAGGAAGATGAAGATGATTGGAAAAGGCTGCCTCTCTTGTTAGTGATATACGATCGTCTGATACGAGGCAATATTTGCGTTTACCGAAGCGCCTTTCTCATTATTTACTTTTAATAATCGGAGGAGCTGCTGCCAGCCAAGCCGACGATCAATAAAGCTGTCTGGCAGGAAGCCCATTCTTTGCTACAGTGCTTTGTTACTCTTTCAGTTACTTTATTATAAGAGCCGGTCTGAGGAACGTCTCTCTGCCACCAGAGAATAACAGCGAGTGCCTACACTACTGTGGCTTTGGTTCTTTTTTATTTATAATTTCATAACTTCCATCTCAGCAGGACATCAGACTCACTGACAGGATTTAAATGCATTCCAAAAAACACATGGCATGAACTGTCACTGTTGTATATGGCAGTGTTCCCCAAACAGAGGGGCTTGGTTCGAATAGTTAATCCTTGTTTCTTTTTTACAATAAAATAATTTCATAGCTATTTTTCAAAAAATTTCTCAAGAATGTTAGAAAGAAAATATTAAACATTTAACCCAATCAATTCATTCAATCCAGGAATGCAGGAAAGCATCACTGCGTGTCATTTTCGATTTTTTTATAAACCATTATATAACCATTATTTTATACTTTGGCTATTCAAAAATAGCAGATCTACAAGCTCATAGCGTGGCACTGTGTGCTTTGAATACATACAAATATACATAATCTTTGAAAAACACTTTTTTAACGAAAATCTTTGCTTCTGGGGGTTCCTGGAACAACATATTTTGAGATGGGGGGTCCGGGGCCAAATACATATCATGCACACATTTTCCAAAATCTTTCAAAAATAGCACATCGACAAGCTCTAGCGTGGCACTCGGTGCCGCACTATTGAGCTTGTACAGTATATCTGCTATTTTCGAACAGCCAAAGAAATCTTAAAATGACACAGATGCGTTCCCTGTCTTAATGGATTAAAATGTCAAAAAAAGTGTTGTGAGCTTGTAGATTTGTTGGCAAAAATTCCCCCCAGAACAGGGATGCTGGCTTTCAAGTGGTTTAAGTTTGGCAGTAGCAAGAGGAACACATTGGCCCGTGAAGCCTGTCTCCTTTCATTAAAGCAAATTACCACCACAAACAATCAATGAAACTCATGGGAACCATATAAACATCTATTGAAGCTCATCATTAAACCTTTCAATAACGGCGCCCAATTAAATCACGCTAGTCAACATGATTACTGACCACACCCCAGGGAAATGATTATTTTCTTTCTGTGTTTAATTTAGTTTGTCGTGATAAAAAGTGAGGAATGCATTCATGACCCTCCAGCCGTGTGGTAAACATACAGCAAACTGCTGTAGTTGTACAATTATGAGCACTCGTGTGCAGTGGTGGAAAGTAACTAAGTACATTTACTCAAGTACTGTACTTAAGTACAATTTCAAGGTATTTGCACTTTACTTGAGTATTTCCAAATTTCTGTACTTTTACTTCTACTCCACTACCTCTCAGAGGCAAATATAATAATTTTACTCCACTACAATTATATGAAAACTTTAGTTACTAGTTACTTTGTAGATTTGGATTATTATTACAAAACATACATTAACCACTTCAGCCCTATATAGATTTTTGCCATTTGAAAATAGCCGATCTGCAAGCTCACAATGCGTCGCAATGCGACGCATTGTGAGCTTGTAGATCTGCTATTTTCAAAATATTTTTTATACGATTTATACATTTGAAAACTTGTGAAATGGGACATTCTGCATAATGAGTACTTTATACTTTTGGTACTTTTGATAGAAATACTTTTGTACTTTTACTCAAGTCAATTTTGAATTCCGGACTTTTACTTGTAACAGAGTATTTCTACATTAAAGTATTGATACTTTGACTTGAGTGAAAAATGCGAATACGTTTTTCCACCACTGGCATCATTACATTGTTTGTAGCACAACTTCACTCTAAAGCTGTAGCTGATGGAGAGACGAATAGGCACCCTCAAGGCAGTGGGTAACGTTTCCAGAAAGACGGATGACTAAAGGCCGGTGCATTGATTGGTTCCATGGCTCGTGGCACAACGTCTGCGTTAAATTGCTTTTGGTAGAGAACGCGCCGTGTGTCCCATATGAGAACATAAACACTTGGCACAACTAATTAACACATTAACGGCCGATCTACACCAGAGAATTTTCACACACACGACGCGCATATACGTACACGCGCACTTTTAGATCCAGTCCTATTTTAAAAGTCTGCGTATGGGGGACTTGCGTATCCGCACGCCTGGTGTAGCCGACATCATTGATAATCAATTGGATCTAAACAAACGCGCTGTACGCACCACGCATACGCTCGCTTTGAAAAGTCTGGTGTAGATCGGCTGTAAGACCGGGAACACATCTGTGTAACTTTAGTTACTAGTTACTTTGTAGATTTTGATTATTATTGCAAAACATACATTAACCACTTCAGCCCTATACATTTCGGCCATTTGAAAATAGCAGATCTACAAGCTTGTAAATATGCTATTTTCAAAAGTATTGTATACATTTGAAAACTGGATAATGGGACATTCTGCATAATGAGTACTTTTACTTTTGGTACTTTAAGTACATTTTGATGCCAATACTTTTGTACTTTTACTCAAGTACATTTATAATTCCAGACTTCCTGCTTGTAACAAAGTATTTCTATATCGCAGCATTGATACTTTTACTCACGTAAACTAATTGAGTACTTTTTCCACCACTGACCGTAAGCCTGATTTACATTTGCTTGCGGGTTATGTGGCACACCAGAAATAACATTTTTAAATTTGTGAGCTTGTAAATCTGCTATTTTTGGTGTGATACCGGCACGCAGCTTAGTATAAATCCCCCTTTAGAGTCTTTAAATCGGACAATCTGAACCTGACCCTATGGTTCTGCCTTACATCACAAATTTGTCCATCTTCTTTGAAGATAAAATAATAGTTCTGTCTAGACGAAGCCGCAACTAATTAGTGTAATCTGGCTCAAATGACTGAGATGGTGCTCCAGATTCAGATAAAAGAGCAGAGGACCGTAGGTAATTATATACCATGGATTTTTCACATTCAATTGGGGAACATCACTTACTGTACATGGTGGCCATTATGATGAGCTAATATTGATAGACGAGCTCAGTGGTGCAAAGTAACTTGTACATTTGCTCGATGTTGTAATGAGGTGCTTTTACTTTAATTGAGTATTTCTTTTTTTCCAATACTTTCCACATCTCAGAGCTAAATATTGAACTTTTTACTCGGGCACAACATTTTTGTCCGGGTAGCTCAGTCGGTAGAGCTCTCGCCTTTGGACCACAAGGTCATGGGTTCGATCCCGGGCATTACATTACAGCCTAAGGGCCCAAGGGCGCTGCCTTACCCATTATCCCTAAACTTATTAGCCATTTTTTTAAAAAAAATATATTTTTTTTCCGAATAGTTACTAGGGGCGGCCATAGCTGAGTGGTTAGTGAGCCCGCCTAGGGAGCCAGAGGCCCTGGTTGCCCCAGGTACGATTCCAGGCCAGGCCAGCATATGTGTCGATGAAATGAAATTTGTCCCTGAGCAAGACTCTTAACCCCTAATTGCTCACAGGCCCTCATTGGAAACAAGCCCGCAAGGACTTTCATGAACGTCCTGTTAAAAGGAATTATCCTTAGTTCAACTAGCTGATCTACATTGACACGATGTGAGCTTGTAGATTGGCTATTTGAACTATTTGAAAATGTTTTTAAAAATAGTAAAACATGGCAAAGAAGGGGGTCCGCGGCCAAATACATATCTTTGGGGGTCCTTTACATGAAAAAGTTTGAGCACCACTGATATAGCAACATATGTTTTTTTTTTAAACTGTTAGGATTTAGAAGACCTCAGGTCTTAATGGGTTAAACTTCCAATGGATCAGACAAACCAACGGGGGATAAACCACCATGAGAACACAGAGCGGAGCATGCTTTGAAATCCCGGGGACGTGCGCGTGCTTGCCCGAACGCCAAATCGAAACGATCCGAGAGATTGGTTTGTCGTTTACCCGCTAAATGAGAAATGGAATACATACCCCCTGACAGATTTCACAGCAATACGGCGCAGGGCCTCTGGCCTCATATCTGCTGCAGGACCAATACTGGCAGAATGTACAACATGTGTGCAGTGGAGCAGAGCACGGCATGCCTTTTTTAGTTTCAATGAAGGCATAAGGCTCGTGTCGTGTGATTTAGTGGGAATGGATAACCCATCCAATCAAACCTTCTTCGATCACAAATCCTGCAGGGGTGAGGCAGGGGGCAGTTAGCAATACATTTATTTTAACCCATTAAGACCGGGAACGCATCTGTGTGTAATTTCTTTGGCTATTCAAAAATAGCAGATCTACAAGCTCATAGCGCGGCACCGAGTGCCACGCTATGAACTTGTAGATCTGCTATTTATTTTCTAAATCGTGGAAAATGTGTGCACATCTTTGAATATAGATTTTTTTAACTCAAATCTTTGCTTCTCTACAGATGTCTTCTAAACCCTAACAGTTTTTTTGTCCATGTCAAGGACCACCCAAAATATGCATTTGGCCACGGACCCCCATCTCACAACATGTGGACACAGGGACTTCCAGAAGCAAAAAAAAAATTGAGTTAAAAAAAATATATATTGAAATATTTGCACAAATTGTAACGACTTTTTCAATAGCAGATCTACAAGCTGGTAGCTATGAGCTTGTAGATCTCCTATTTTTGAATAGCCCAAAGTATAAAATAATGGTTATAGCTCCAAAAAAATATAACATCTAAAAAGCTATGCTTTTCCCGGTCTTAATGGGTTAAAACTGAACTCTCTATTGATTTCGCCCCGCTCGCCTCAATGGTTTTTATTTTTCATCCAGTCTGTTCCAGAGAAAGTAGAATGGTCCCAAAAGGCCAGGCTCACTGAAATATCACTGTGCTTTGGCAGAAGTAGCACATGCCCAGATTAAAAACTAAATATGAAATACTGATAAATGCTAATTGTATACACTGGAGGGGGGGGGGGGGTAACAGATGGCAGACAAACAGAAACGGTGTCCCTTGGATCAAGTGCGATTTTCTTATGCAGGCAGAAATCCATGAAGTGCTAATTTTCCGTGTATTGCTTTGACTGATTGGCAGGTACTGTAGCTTTGTTTGTCCTGCTGATGGCTCCCAGTCAGCCATGTCACATGTTTACATTTCCCTGATTGTTTATATGCCCAAGACACGTTTTTGGTGACAAAAAAATCGAAACATAATTTTCGAGATGCATGTTTTTCGACCAAGCGTGAACAGTCCATTGTTCCAAATGGATTCCATTAAGGCCTACCGCTGTGGACAACGTGTTAAAATGGACATGGTTAGTACACTGGAACCAAGGGAAAATACATACTGTACATATACGCAGCAGTAGGTTCAAATGTTCTTAAAGCACATTTTAAGTCAAATGACATTGTGTCAAGGTTAAAATGTAACACTCGTATTGGAAGGTAAAAGTGTATGGCGGAGGATTGCTATTATGGGGACACTTAAATGTGAGTGTCAATGAAGAGAAGATTCAGAGTAAAAAACACAGAGGCCAACCGGGTGCTCACAGGAGATAAACATGTCTTTAAAGTGTTTTGAAGGATAAGCAGGAATGTAGCCTTCAAAAGGAATAGCAGATCCGAGCACTCAAAAAATTTGTATAGGAGAGGAATTAAAGTTAAAACAAATGTTATTCAATAAAAATGCCAATATGTTTCGACTGTTTAAGATCTTCATCAGGGCGAGAACTGCTGATGACCTTAACCGGTTGAAACATTTTTATTGTATAACATTTGTTTTATTTTTTACTTCTTCTCCTCCACATTTTTTGAGTGCTCGGATCTCCTCTTGCTTTTGAAGAGAAGATTCAGATGAACTCACAGAACTGAAATTTGACAAAGCAACGAACAGCAACCGGAACAAGCTATTTGCTGGCAAAGACATTGATTATCTACAGGCCCAGTGGACAAGGGAGGCAGGAGAAACTGGGTCAGGTATCCAAGATCGCAGAGCACCCATCCCATACACAGTGATCTGTGTCATTGGTGCAGGCACTGTGGACCACCACGCAACATCTCACGTTTACATTTTCCATGGCGGTAATGTCACCACTGCAATAGAGGACAGATCAAGAGGACATACCCGTCCTTGTACGCAAGAAGGCCAGAATAAATGTCAACGGGCCCAAGCTCTCAACATGAAGCAATAGAGGTCAGCATCAATGGACAGCAACAGCCACCCACACAGCCTGGTCTACTTCAGCACCTTGGACAGCACAATCCACTCATGCAGCCTCAACAACCAGGCCCCCCACTACATCTCTGGACTCGTCAAACGCCACGCCCCCTCTCGCTCCCTCAGGTCGGGTGATGCCAACCTCCTGGACACCCTCTGGACAAATAAACGAACCTGGGGTGACGGGGCCTTCCCGGCGGCTGCCCCCACACAGTGGAACTCACTCCCAGCTCACATCAGAGCTGCCCCCACCCTCACCATGTTTAAAACCACACTCAAAACCCACCTTTTCAGAATTGCATTCCCTACATAAAACCCCAACCCCTGCCCCTCCCTTTTGTTTTGTTTACCTTCATCTTTCTTTTATAGTTTTAATCCTTTTTAACTAGTCTGTTCTAATACAGTTGTTTTTATCTGCTCTGTAAAGCGACTTTGAGTACTTAGAAAAGCGCTATATAAATCGTATGTATTATTATGAACAGACTTCAGCACCAAGGACAGCACCGGCCATCCTTTCAGCATGAACAGACTTCAGGACCGTGGACAGACACCCACACACAGCCTGCCATGGACAGCACCACCAGCGGCTCATGCAGGCTGCTGGGCAGACTTCAGCACCTTGAACAGTTCTCATTCCTGTGTAGTGTGTGGGATGAAACTACTGTAACTGATAGCAAGCAGCCAATATTGGGACTCATTCACAAATAAATTTAGTGAATGAGTGAATGACTTGTTCCAACTGTGTGCAGTGTAAAACATAATTTCTATGTACGTAGGAATTATGTTGTAACACTGATATCATTTTACTAATCTAATGTGTTAATAAACTACTAACTAGTGTTAGTAACTAACTACTAACACTAAATTATTTTTAACACAAGATTGCGATCTTTGCATTTGTGTGGTCTGGTTCATATAGTAAGAACACATTCAAGTAAGAACATATTGAATCCCAAACTTTGCAATAAATTGTCTCCTTGCATGTTTTAAACACGTATTTCTGCATACACACATAGTGAATGAGGCCCATAGAGTAGAAATGAACAGAGACACAGTCTTCTGGCTCAGTGGTTGCATGTTCTAGATTTCACTCAACTTTGATGAAGTGGTAATGGCAAAAGACTTTAACCCCTAACTGCGCCCTGAGCGCTGTATTAATAGCGCCCTGTGTGTGTGTGTGTGTGTGTGTGTGTGTGTGTGTGTGTGTGTGTGTGTGTGTGTGTGTGTGTGTGTGTGTGTGTGTGTGTGTGTGTGTGTGTGTGTGTGTGTGTGTGTGTGCGCGCGCGCCCCCTGGTTGCCCCTACGTTGACAAACCTGTGTTGTAGTCCATTATATCGAGGACTACAATTCCCTTGAGGTTTAGCCGCACAACTTCAACTGACATGACACGGGTGTTCTGTGTTAAGGCCAATCAAGTGATGTTCTCTCATGCCTCCATTCTGCTGCATTCACTTGGCTACCTGTTCATCCCTTGAAGAATGCTTCATCCCAAAAGCTAAAACATTCTTGCACATCCGTGTGCAGATTAACCTGACTCCGCCAGAAGGGCGGTATTGAGTTCACAGGTTCACAACACTGCCTCCATCTGGGAGCGCTCAGAGAGTGGATTGCATTGTAGTTCTTTCACGATTCATCATGGTTGAATAGTATAAAAAACTGGCGCAGCTAGGCTACTATACGTCATGTAGACACGTCAATATGATTGGTTGGAGTTAGCATGCCCAGACGGTGATAGACAGACGGTCCCATCCAATCACCTGCCAAGTAGCTTGAAAAAACGGACCACCGTCTTGCAGCGGTTTGGCTACCGAGGTCCCAGATGGAAGTAAAGATGGCTGTGAAACAAGTGTGTGAAGCAAGCTTCTTCCATCTGGTGGAGTCAGGTTATGTGCAGATGGCATTTTCATTCAGTTTGATATGTTTTGGCTCCGACTAGCAACTCAGCTGAGTCTGATACTGGGTGAATAGTGTCCACGGTTCTCTATTATTGATTTCACTCAGTTTAAAATGGAAATGGTGGCTGTGCAATTCAGGCATTCAGCAGACGCTCTTAATCCAGAACGACTAACAGTAAGCAAGGACAACACGAGGTAATACATCAAATGCATAGAAATAGTAATCTTGGATCATAGGTAAACCAAGAACCTATCATCAGTCTAAATGGTAGAATATGTGTGGAGCGTTGTCCCGCATGTTTTAGGGAAGGTTCTGACAACTTCCCTGTGTTGGCTGTTAGCTGTGTTAAGAGAACCAAGGTGTTTCCTACAGTAGGATAACGGGGTCTTTTAACCTCTTTAGCCCTATTTTATACCTAAGCTATTTGAAAATAGCCGATCTACAAGCTTACAACGCGTCGCATCGCGGCCCGTTGCGAGCTTGTAGATATGCTATTTTCAAACATGTTAGTACTTTTAGTTTTGGTACTTTAAGTACATTTTGATACCAATACTACCCACAGCCTTAAATTAAGTTTTGACTTGTCATTTCCTCAAGATTGAACTGGCCATGCTCAGAGGAGTAAAACTTAGACCTGTATTCATTCCCACAGGGGGAATTCAGTTTCAGCTTCACCAAGCTGATGGCTGCTCATGATGAGCTCTTGAACAGGAGCTGTTAAGTGGTTAAAAGTCTTGCTCATGGATACTGTGACACATATATACTGGACAGACCGGGGTGCAAATTTGTGACCTTCAGATTTCCCAGGCGGCCTCTATACCCACTCAGCTATGGCCGACCCAAGAAAGGCGGCATCAACGTGGATCCTCTGTCTAAACCTACGGCCTACACAGCCAGGTAAGTCCCGTAACGCTGTCTAACCTTTGATTAAATCAGACACGCCCGTGTCGAAGGACTTAAGACCATTTATTGAAACAAATGGTTATACGGTTCACGAGCCTTAGCAGAGAAGGCTCGGCTCTGAGGATACTCGACTCAAGCAGCATGTAATAGATTCTACAGGGGAGCGCAATAAAAAACACCCATGTCATCATTCTATGAATATGATTATGAAACCATAGCCCAAAACCAGGCATAATTCAAGAAACAGTCTGCACAACAACCTTGTGCAAATAATCGCATGAGGTTGGGTGGCGGAGAGAATGTGCAGCAAGCTCAGTGATTAGCACTGATGGAAAGAGTAGTCATACTTTTTTACTTAAGTAAAAGTATCAATACTGCAATATAGAAGTACTCTGTTGCAAGTAAAAGTCAGGAATTCAAAATTGTATTGAGTAAAAGTACAAAAGTATTGGTATAAAAATGTACTTAAAGTACCAAAAGTAGAAAGTACGCATCATGCAGAATGTCCCATTTCACAAGTTTTCAAATGCATAAAATGTATAAAAATCTTTTGATAATAGCAGATCTACAAGCGTATTGTGAGATTTGTTATTGAGTAACACTCAACTGAATGTGTGTTAGCCTACTCCTCACCAGGGGTTTACATGCAGCTCTCAGCTGCCATTTCTAGGGAAACTGGAGGGTTAAGTGTAAGATTTTCCCCATGTTGTAACAAGTGTATTTTGTCAGTACCACCGCTAAAATACCAAATGTCACCGTGAGCTCTCTCCCTGGTGTATTTTCTGTACAGCAGAGAGAAATGTTAAAGTCGTGTATAGCACAAAAGAATGCTTCAGCCATTGTCCCTTGTGGAGAGGGAATTCTCAGCCACTATAAAGGCACTTTGGTTTGTGAAGAGGATCATCAACTGGGCCAAATGCTCGAAAATGTCTTCATAACATGAAGAAAAACAAATGGAAGAAAATGCATTCCAATTCATATACGCAAGATGAATACATTTCAGATTTACCTTTCAAACGATGTACAGTATGTATGTATGTGTATGCAATTGCCATTGCTTATTATTATTCAGCAGTATCACTACAGTGGTTTCAAAACCCATATAGCCTTGTGAGTTTGGGTTGCAGGTCTCGTTCTCCTCTCCCCAGCTGAGTATTGGTAGCTCAGCCAAGTTCCCACAGGGTTAGCCCATGCAGTGGTGAAAACTAACCAAGTACCTTTACTCCAGTGGTCCCCACATGATTTTTTTGAGGGGTCCCATCCAGGTGACAGTGAAGTGACAATTTAATTGAAAATTAAACAAAAACAAGAAATAAATAAAAGAAAAAACTGCATCAAAAGTAATCAACAATAATCAACAATAGTTGTAAAAAAAAATTTAAACATTGGCCAAATTCCCCCAAAAAAAAAGCTTTGCTTTTAGATCAGCTATTTTCACAATATGTATCTGTGGAACCGAGTCAAACTAAATGTAATGCCTCAACTCCTGCATTCCTACACCCCTGGACAAGGGTCCCCAGTTGAAACATGATTATTTTGGGAATCCCCAGTTCAAATATGATTATTTTGGGGAGTCACAGCCTGAGAAGGTTGAGAACCACTGCAAGTACTGCACTTAAGAACAATTTTGAGGTGACCAGTAACTTAGTGTGGGTCAGGGTGATAATCTGATGAATCAGGCTCAATTCCCTTTCACAGCCTGTAGTGCTGCACGGAATGACTTCTGTGCAATTCAATAAAAAGCCTGAGCTCATTAAGTGTAGACTGACCACAACAATCTCCAGTGGCCAATGAATCTGGTCTAGGCTATTGATCTTTCGTAAAATTCACTTTACGTATTTTTCTCATTCACTTCACATGTTAATGCTGTCTCAGGCCTCAAGCCATGCAGCGGCCTGAGACAGCATTAACATGTGAAGTGAATGAACACACACACACATTCACACTCACTGTGCACTTACGGGAGCAGTCGCCAGCATTTTAACTGCTTATAAAAAGTGTCCAATTCAACCACTCCCAAAGGCTGCTAGGCACAACAGCAGATGGAGCAGAACCTGCACATCGATGATGGTCCCTTCACAGCCAGTGAGTTTGCCCGGGAAAAATCCACATTGAGAGTGGCCAAAAGTTCTGGGCCGGATGGCATACCCCCGGAGGTCTTAAAGAACTATGATCTTGATGACCTCATCCTAGAGTTTTGCAACCTTGCTCTACTGCACAACAAGCAGCCTGAAATAGGAAAACAGACAACTACCGAGGCATCAGCCTGACATGTATGTAGGTGAAAAAGAATAACCTGACTGCTGTACTGTGCTTCATTGATTTCAAAAAGGCATTTGACTCGATCCACAGAGGCACTATGGTGAAAAATGTTGAGGCCTACGGTGTCCCTCCCAACCTACACTGGGCAATAGAGACCATGTAAGCAGGAACAATTGGGCCAAGGTGGTGACCCCAGATGGCAACAGCGAGGAGTTTGACATCCTGGCTGGGGTAATGCAAGGGGACACCCAGCGACATCCTCTTCGTCATAGTCCTGGATTATGCGCTTAGGAAGGCCATCAGTGGACGAGAGCAGGATCTTGGCCTTACTCTAACACCAAGGAGGTTGAGACGACACCCCACAGTAGTCCTGACAGACCTGGACTATGCGGAACACATCAGCCTGCTCTCCGACCACGTGGAACAAGCACAGGAGCTCTTGAACAGAGTGGAGTTAGAGTGTGCCAAGGTTGGCCTTAGGCTAAATGCCAAGAAAACTGAGGTTATCACCTATAACATCCACCTCTGACAACAACAGGAGGCACTGTGCTGAAGCAAGTCAAGGACTTCAAGTACCTGGGCTCATGGGTCAACTCAACCGAGCAAGATCTTAAGGTGAGGAAGGCACTTGCATGGAGGGCCCTGATCGGCATGACCAGTGTATGGAACTCCAACCTCCCCCGTCAAATCAAACTCAGCTTCTTCTATGCAACGGAAGAGAGTCTGTTCTCCTCTATGGCAGTGAATGCTGGACCCTGAAGCCTTTTAGACGGGTGTTAGACCAGAATGTTGCGTGCAGTACTTAGCACATTGCCTGCCAACGTGGCTTCCACGGCTCTTCAAAGATCGTCTATTTAAGGTAATAAACGCTGGCATGGGGATCAAAAACAATGTTTTAATCTCAGGCAGTCAATGTGTTAACATCTGCAAGAGGGCACATAGGTTACCCGAAAATAGCAGCCAGGAGAATGAGACATGAAGAGCTGCCAGACAGCAGATTGGTGCTGTGGGAACCAACACACGGGCAGTGGTCACGAGGTCCCACACTAACATACGTGTATGTACTCAAGAATGATGCAGGAGCGCAAAGTACCAACGAACTGGCCAGATGCGTGGAGAACCGGGATGACTGGAAGCGACGATGGAGGGGCTCGTCTGCGGACGACCTAGAGATAATGCCCACTACAACCCCTGGCTATGATAAAAAAAATAAACACACACCGTTCCAGCTCCATAATTCATACAGTGAGCTATTAGTTTTTAAAATATTACAAAGCAACTGATAAGTATTCATGAGCTGAACATCGCTCCAAGCGTCCCACACTCTTCTCCCTCCTGGCTCCCCAAGCTGTGGAATGACCTCCGACCTCCCTGCCAGTCAGGACTGCAGACTCACTCTGCATTTTCCGCCGCAGTCTGAAAACGGAATGCGATTCTTTGATAGATAATACATAATTATACTCGGCAGATGTGTTATTGGCAGTGGTGTAAAGTAACTAAGTAAATGTATTGAAGTACTGTACTTAAGTACAATGTTGAGGTGTTTTTTACTTTACTAGAGTATTTCCAATTGTTTATACTTTTACTTCTACTCCACTACACCTCAGAGGCAAATATTGTACTTTTACTCCACTACAATTATTTGAAAACTTTAGTTACTATAGTTACTTTGCAGATATACATTATTACATTATAAATAACATACATTAACCACTTTAGCCCTATTTTATACCTTGGCTATATGAAAATAGCCGATCTACAAGCTCACAACGTGTCACATCGCGACGCGTTGTGATTTTGTAGATCTGCTATTTTCAAACATTTAAGTAATTTTACTTTTGGTAATTTAAGTACATTTTGATACCAATACTTTTGTACTTTTACTCAAGTAAATTTTGAATTCCGGACTTTTACTTGTAACAGAGTACTTGCAGTATTGATACTTTTACTCAAGTAAAACATTTGAATATTTTTTCCATCACTGTAGTTACGTTATAGCACTTGTTGTTTCCTTTGCACTCTATTCATGTGATGATGTGTGCTGTCGTTTGATGAGCGTTCATGACGTTCAATTTAATCATTTAATAAATGTATTCAAAGTCTGATAAATATTCAAAATGCTAAAGGCAATACATTCAAATATTCAATGCGTTATTCTGTTTGTTTCCAGTAACTAAATTATGTAAATTATATTCCCTTATTAGGACAAATATCATGTATCAGTTTAGTGTACAGTATTTCAAAGTGACATTTTATCAGATGATGTAAAGCGGACAGGGAGATGGAATGAAGATTGATTAAAAAACAAATAATGGTAAATGGTGCATTTATATAGCGCTTTTATCCAAAGCATAAATTGTGCATTACATTCACCCATTTATACACCGATGGCAGAGGAAACCATGCAAGGCACCAACCTGCTCATCGGGAGCAATTAGGAATTCAGAGTCTTGCTCAAGGACAGTTCGACACTAACTCTGGGGGAGCCCCCCAGCCCGGGATCGAACTGGGAACCTTGCAGTTTCCAGTTCACTCTACCCAGCCACTCTACCCCTGAGCCACTGCCCCCCCATGACAAAAGATGGTGTTTTTGAAGCAGCTACAATTATCATTATCAAGGTTAATATGTATGATAGTGGTATCGATTTGAGGTCATATCGCCCAGCCCTAACTGATCAGTGGGGATCGTGCCGTGATCATTGTTGTTTTGTCCTCCTGCACGTAGAGGGGGGAAAAAAGCTGACCACCATCCAGCTCTTGCTACACGCGGGCGTGTGCACTCACCTCTCCGCGCGTCCCAAATAATCGCCCCGCCTCTCATTGAAAATGAGTTACTATGGTACGTCAACCGCTGTGACAAGGTTTCCTCCGGCTCTCTGACAACTTTAAAAATTCCAGCTCCCTTTAATGCATATTATTTTAAATTTGCTTTAAATTTTAACTCTTCTTTCGTCTTATAGTTTTGCTCTACTGTTCTGTCTGCATGGTTGATGTACTGACGATGTACTTTTATTACGGCGTGGCAATGCAGGAAGCTTTTTATTTCAGTTGCGTAAAGCATTTTTTTCTTCCATGGTTTCGACTGGTTTCGACTGCTATTACATAGCAGCACTGCTAAGTGCTGCTATGTAAATGAAGTCATTGTTATTCTAGCGTCCTGGGGTGTGCATTGGATTTCCCAGCATGCCTTAGGGGGCACTCACTTTGTGTACTGTTTTAATAATGTCCTGTTATGAAGTTTTTTTTGCTCTGGAATTTGTTGTCATTAATGTCACTGGGTTATGTTGCAGTTTAATATGTATTTTATGCATGGTGTTTATTATAGGGGTAATTACAGGGAGCACCGCCTCCCCTCTGTGCTTTGTGTTGAGTTGGTTTGGAGACACAGTTGGATATAGCATTACAACATGTTGAAAGAGTATTCCTATAGAAAGTTGTCATGACCTCTGCTTTGGATCAGAAACCCACCAGTAATTACATTATTATGTATTTATCAGGAACCTATCATTCATAAACCACTTTCAACCTGGCGTCCCTATTTTGGGCATGTCATTATAGGAAAAAGTTTGTCCATAATAGCCTATCTACCGGCTCACAACACGCCACACATGGTGAGCTTGTAAATTGGCTATTTTTAGCAATTTTTCGTACAATGAAGTATATAGGACTTAAGTGGTCAAGTGTAATTTAAAGTTAAAGTGATCGTTCACCCCCAAAATGACATTTTTTCTATGGATTAGTCACCCCATGGAGACTTGAATTCATGGATATTTTCTATTTTTTGTCGCATTCCTATGCCAATAATTTGATGACCGGTAGGAGACTCAGTGTGTCCATTGTGTCTTCTACCGGAACCGCTGCCTACCGGTCCGCTGGTCATCAAATTATTGGGTTAGGAATGCGACAAAAACAACCCAAAAAATCCTTGAATTCAAGTCTCCATGGGGTGACTAATCGATAGAAAAAAAGCTAATTTTTGGGTGAACTATCCCTTTAAGGTCTAAACGATGGGCTCTGATGGGAAGGTTATTCTATAGGGTTTCCAAATATTAACTGATTGTAAAAAACATGTAAGACCAGAGACATAACGACAGATTTAGTCTAATATTTTAATCATAAGACCGCACACACAATTGCCATCAAGATGCAGGACCACACAAGGCAAACGTTTTCAAAACATGTCCAACAAATAACAGATTTAGCAAATATTGTACTTTTTATACACTACAATTATTTCAAAACTTTAGTTACTAGTTACTTTGTAGATTTTGATTATTATTACAAAACATACATTACCCACTTCAGCCCTATATACATTTCGGCCATTTGAAAATAGCCGATCTACAAGCTCACAATGTGTCGCGACTACTTTTTTATTCTGGACATTTATTTGGGTAACGGAGTACTTCTAGATTGCAGTATTGCTACTTTTACTTAAGTAAAACATTTGAGTACTTTTTCCACCACTGGGGCCTCAGACTATACACGTATGTAAGGAAAACAATAATTTACTACAAACGGCCCTTTTTAGAATCCATAGCCTCGCAGCACCTGTTTGCTATTAGAGTCAAAGTAAGCCGATATCCAGTATTTTTCAAATCATTGCTGGAAGCACATGCAGGGTTGTGGCGTTCGAAAGATTAAGTGGCTGGGTTATACCATACAGCTCTTAGTTTTTCACACACACGCACACACGCACGCACACACACGCACGCACACGCACACACACACGTGGGAAAGGAAGACAAAAGCCCCTGCAGCCAGTCTGAGAGCGGCAGAAAGGATGAACTCCACAGGGGGACTCATTACCGCAAGCCCCGCAGCTACAGCCCAATGGCACAACAAAGGCCAGGATTCATCCACAACACAACGTCTGTCTGGCACCACACAGAACAATCCTGGGTTACAGAGCTGCACTATATGTCACTTTTTTTTGTGAATAAAATGCTGTTTTGTCCAATCTGTATGGTAGAATGTTATCGTCGCCATCGGGCGGAACCTTGTACGGTACGTCCAAAGAATTTACTTTGCAGGAAATTGACAAAAAGAGAAACTGTGTTCCAATGGATCCAATGTAGTTATTATTTAGTCACAACTAGGGATGGGACGATAATCGTTATTATCGTTTATCGTGATAAAAAAACACTCACAAGAATCGTATCGCAGAGATTTTAAGTTGCCTCTATACACTAGGAAGAATTAGCTTTTTTTTGGTTGTTTTTTTTATCCCACGATTTTGTAACCCATTCTTTCACCCAGTGCCAATTGCCTAAGTAATACTGGGCGCTACACTCCCTCTGCCAGCCTAGGGAGAGCCTATAGAGCCGAGCTCATGCCTCCTTCAATGCATGAGAGCTAGCAAGCCGCTTCTTATCACCTGACAGGGGGGAGGTTCCCTGGTTAGACGTAGCGCGTGGAAGGAACACGTTATTCCAACCAGTTCCTTTCCCCTCCATCAGGCGCCCCGGCTGACCAGGGGAAGGCAGTATAAAGACCAGGATGAATTAGCTTTTGATGAGCTGCAAATGCAGTACAACTTCCAAAAATAGCCGATCTACAAGCTCACAACGCGTTGCAACGCAACGCGTTGTGAGCTTGTAGATCGGCTATTTTTGGCGGACGTTCCCCCCAGAATAGGGATGCGGGGGGTTCAAGTGGTTTAACAAAAGTGGCATTTTAAGTTCTAGGCATATTTTGATTATCGCGGTAATATCGCAACAATTTTTGCCACAATTATCGTGACATGTAATTTTCATATTGTCTCATCCCTAGTCACAACAAGCTCTTGTTAGTTCTTTTCAATGGTTATATATTTATAAAAACCCACGAACAGACTTAATCACTTCCACTTTCACTCAAAACTAGGCTAATAGCGCAGCGGTAAAAAAAAACATGTCAGGAGACCCAGCTTCGACATGAAGGTTACGGAGTGAGTGCAGCTTTTAATTGAACTCTGAGAGTGTGTACAAATGTTTGGTATACTCTCAGAATTACAAACGAATAAATTAACGTTGAGTATTTCACTGCACACATACATACAAAGATTCTCACGCATGTAATTCCATCCAGGGAGATGTGCACAAAGGCCCTGCGGCGCTTCAGATTGTCAAAACATAATGAGCCTGCGTGGAGCTAAAATGTTGCTGATTTAATAGGTGGTTGAAAGTGGGAAAAAAGTCAATTCTACAAGCAGCAGTGATTTGCTCATTTCTCTGAAGCATTGTTTGCCCGAGTATATACAGTTGCTTTGGGAGTTCAATGCGAGGTAAATATCAATATTCATTAAGGCTGCGTTCAGTCTGTATCCGTGAAGATTGCTGCTTAGGCATCCATTATCATGATTTATGTTATGTATATATTATGATGCTGTGTTGTGTTTTTTAAGCAAATCTCAAAGCTTTGGTACATAGTTGCAGCTGCAGTTGCGTGCTCGTGTGCGTGCGCGTGCGTGTGTGTGCGCGTGTGTGCGTGATTAGGAGGAGGTTGAAAGGCTATATATCCTGCAAGGTAATTACATTTTGCCTTCCGATGTTAAGGAAGTGTGGGGACATTATGTAGAGTTGAGAGTTTTTATACTATACTACTCAGATTCAACTGGCTAGCTTCTCGCACAGCGCTGGACACGCGGGAAATCATTAGCAAGAGTTCTGCAATATGTGCTAGGAAATGTACTTAAACATTCACAATGTAATGGCTGGAAGGGCTTTACACTGAGCTAGTTAAAAAAGGAAATAATGAACAATACTGTATGTCATAGGATAACAATTCAATTCAATTCAATTCAATTCAATCTTTATTTCAGACTCAGGGTCCATATAGCAAAACATGACAATCACACAGTAAAAGCAATAAAATAATAAAAAGAAATAAAAAAACACATAAAAACAGTCCAACTACAGCTTTTCAAAGTCCGTAGAGGCTGTTACGCCAATGTCTCCATATCGTGGAAGAGTACCGAGTAGAACTTTTAACAGAAACATTATTCTTTTTTTTTTCTTCTTTTTTTAAGTTGGCCTGCACTGAAGACCACAACTTGACTGTAAGACCTAGTAGCTCTTTGACAAAGAATCCTTATCTATATAAATTATATATGTTTTTTTAATAGATTTTCTTGTATTCATTCTTCCAGGTTAGACAGCAATCTGTAACGGTCTATCTTTTGTGAGTGAGCTAATAGTATAATGCCTAATTTATGCTTCATCGTAACACGGTGTTGTGCGTCCAACGTAGCCTGATCTGCATGCCCCACAAAGCATTGCATCCACAATGTGTTATAGTGCTTGTTCGGCATGCAACGCCGTCTTCCGACAAAATATATGTCGGCCTTAACAGGCATGTCGCTCAGAGAAGGTTATAGGAATGAAAGTATGGTGATTGGACATGTTTTAATCCAGGCTATTGTGGCCAGACATCAAAGTTCAACTGCTGAGTCCTTTGAAGCTGCAGAGAGGAACCTGAGAGACAGCGTCTGTCTCTATTTGTTCAAATGAAGGGCAAGACAACCTTTCTTTTTTACTGTGGCGAAAAAAAAGCTACGGGCAATGAAAACGTTTGTGATACTAAGAGAAGGACAGTGAGCTTGGTTCAAGGACAGAGAACAAAGCACGCCGACCGTGTCTGCAGAAAGCTCCTTTTTTTCCGGTGCGGAGCACTTTCGATCATCGTGGACAAAGTGCTACACATTCCATTTTGATTTGATTTGTAGACCTTATTAATCCCGCGGGGAAAATCAAGTTTCAGCTTCAGCCAAGTGATGGCTGCTCAGATGGACATGGAGTGCCCGGGGGTGAGAAGTTAATGGTTAAGTGTCTTGCCCAGGGACACTTCTTTGACAGATATTACTGGGGGGGGGGAGGCAAACTGGTGGCCTTCTGATTACTGGCCTCTCTACCCACTAAGCTACAGCCCCCCTGAATGCACTGAGTGACACGCTTGTGTCGGTAGCTCAGTCGGGGGAGCACTCCTTTAGACTGCAAGGTCAAGAGTTCGATCCCAGGCACCGCCACCTATGAGTAGCACGGCTTGGGTGAATAAGCAAGCACTGGGAACTGATGGTACAGTAGGTGTTGCGCTTCACCTCAGCAATCCATCTCCCATGAGTCTAATGCATAGAATAGGGGATAGACATCCTCGTTCTCTGCCGATACCAACTACCGACCTTCTTACTTACTTAATGTGGGAGGAAATGAGAAAACAAGCATATAGAGGAGGAGTCTGATTAGCAGAAGGAATGAAGGACTTAGTACCGGTTTGTTCTCATTACAGATCAGATCATACTTCCTAACATTACACATCATAACATAGAATAGTATATAACACTGGCCTGAGGACATTACAGTGAATTGACTGGACACAACATGGTCAGGTTGTAACATTACAGTGAATTGACTGGACACACAGCCTGATCTCACAGAACACGGTGAAATTGCACGGATGGACAATTCCGTAAATAGACGACTAGAAAACCTGAAAAGCCGTGCATAGGAGAAATGCCCACGGTGAAATAACACGGGTTGCAACCCGGAAGCGGAGCAGTCCCCACAACATGATTTACGATTCTGTGCATAACTTGGTCTGTGCATAACTTGGTCTGTGCATAACTTGGTCTGTGCATAACTTGGTCTGTGCATAACTTGGTTGAACGTCGCAACGTTCAGCACGGCAACTCGCTCGCTTTAGCTCGCTCGGTGGTCCCTCTCGTGGCTCCAGTTCGCTTGAGACTGCGCGCCTCCAACATGGTCCAAAACGTAACAAAGTCAATGGAGGGGGTTCGCGGCTCCTATGCATGGCTTTTCGGGTTTTCTAGTCGTCTATGTACGGAATGTCAATCCGTGCTATTTCACCGTGTTGTGTGAGATCGGGTTGGGAGACAACATGGTCAGGTTGTAACGTTACAGGGAATTGACTGGAAACAACATGGTCAGGCAGGATAATAATAAATCCTTTTTGCTTTCTGGGCCACCTGTTTCTCCCAAAGGGGAAACACAAGTCTCTCGGGCTCTGATTATCTCCTCCTGGGTTCTGGGGCTCTGATTATCTAGAGCAGACTTTCAACAATACCATTTAGGGCTATTTTTGTCCTTTCCACAGTCAGCCCACTAACAATAAATCAATAGTGTGTGAGGCAGCATCTAATCTGCGAATAAAAAAATTTGACATGAGATTTGGCTTTCTCGCTTATCCCTTTAAGACCGGGGAAGCATCTGTGTCATTTTTAGATTTCATTGGCTATTCAAAAATAGCAAATATACGAGCTCATAGCTTGTAGATCTGCTATTTTTAAACAAATCGTGAAATTGTTTTGCTTCTGGGGGGTCCCTGGAACTAAATATTTTGAGATGGGGGTCTGCGGCCAAATACATATCATTTTGGGGGTCCTTGACATTTGAAAACCACTGATATTATAGCAACGTACGTAAAAAATTAAAAAAAAGTTTATGATTTTGAAGACATTTGTAGAATGTCTTCTAAAGCTAATATTTGAGTTAAAAATGTTTGCTTTAAAAATATATATATTCAAAGATTTGCACAAATCTTCTCGATTTTTCAAAAATAGCAGATCTACAAGCTCATATAGCACGGCACTCGGTGCTGCACTATGAGCTTGTAGATCCGCTGTTTTTGAATAGCCCAAAGAAATGTAAAAATGACACAGATGCGTTCCCGGTCTTAATGGGTTATTATAACTCTGTGGAGAATGAGAACGTTTTGCATCCTCCACACCTTTGCCAGCTTGGTAAGCAAACTGTAAAGAGTCTAAAAGGGGAACGAGGACTGTAGGAGAGGACTCTCTTGTTTGTTTGTTTGTTTGTTTGTTTGTTTGTTTGTTTGTTTACCTGTTGCTATGGGACTGTCCTGGTTTTCTGAGGACGCATCAACAAAAGAAGTGGGATGAATTGCTCTGGAAATAAGGTTCACTTTTCATTGTAAGAATATAAGTGAACCAGCGACAGAAAACACTCCACAGCATGTTGCAACATACAATGGTGGAAAGAGTACTCAAATGTTTTATTCAAGTAAAAGTATCAATACTGCAATGTAGAAGTACTCTGTTACAAGTTAAAGTCCGGAATTCAAAATGTACTTGAGTAAAAGCACAAAAGTATTGGTATCAAAATGTACTTAAAGTACCAAAAGTAAAAGTGCTAAAATGTTTGAAAATAGCAGATCTACAAGCTCACAATATGTTGCGATGCGATGTGTTGTGAGCTTGTAGATCGGCTATTTTCAAATAGCCGAGGTATAAAATAAGGCTAGAGTGGTTAATGTATGTTTTATAATGTAATCATTTATATCTGCAAAGTAACTAGTAACTAAAGTTTTTAAATAATTGCAGTGGAGTAAAAGTACAATATTTGCCTCTGAGATATAGTGGAGTAGTAGTAAAAGTATTGAAAATTGGAAATACTCCAGTAAAGTAAAAGTACCTCAACACTCAAGTACAGTACTTGAGTAAATGTACTTTGTTACTTTACACCACTGAGTACATGGGGAAAAAGTATGCTAATGCTATTGCCTGACAA
Source organism: Gymnoscopelus braueri (assembly GCF_963280865.1). Taxonomy (NCBI): domain Eukaryota; kingdom Metazoa; phylum Chordata; class Actinopteri; order Myctophiformes; family Myctophidae; genus Gymnoscopelus; species Gymnoscopelus braueri. Next base: position 529,587 of record NW_027660596.1, on the reverse strand, counting down.
GATGAAATATTACATATGCATACGATATGTTGTTGTTCAACCACTCCTTATTGGCCTACACACACACACACACACACACAAAAATAATGGTTCTTGTTTTGAAGCCACAGTTGTAGCATCATAAAGCACTTTGGAATCCTCTGACGGTAAGGCAGTAGCTCTCTCACGTATAAACATGATTATAGGGATGATGGAGATGACCATTATTATCAGCCGGGGCGGTAAACACCTTCCCTGTCTGTGTTGTTGTTGTTGTTTTAGGCACCAGTGGTGGAAAGTAACAAAGTACATTTACTCAAGTACTGTACTTAAGTAAATCATTTTGGTACTTTTACTTTACTGGAGTATTTCCAAGTTTCTATGCTTTTTCTTCTACTCCACTACATCTCAGAGACAAATATTGTACTTTTGTTCCACTACAATTATTTGAAAACTTGTAGATTTTGAATATTATTACAAAAAATACATCATTCACTTCAGCCCTATTTCGGCCATTTGAAAATAGCCGACCGACAAGCACACAACATGTCGCGATGCGACGTGTTGTGTGCTTGTAGGTCTGCTATTTTCAAATGATTTTTATACAGTTTGAAAACTTGAAATGGGACATTTCCGCATTATGAGTACTTTTACTTTTGGTACTTTAAGTACATTTTGATACCTATACTTTTGTACTTTTACTCAAGTAAATTTTGAATTCCGGACTTTAACTTGCAGCAGAGTATTTCTACATTGCCGTATTGATACTTCTAATTAAGTAGAACATGTGAGTACTTTTCCCACCACTGTTAGGCACAAGGAGCCTTACAGAAGGAGGCTTGGAAACGCAACGTTATGTGAAATGCAATCGGTCGCTTGCTGTTGCATTACACAATACTATAATTGTGTACAAAAGATTAGACCATGATCAGTGGGTGGGACAGATTGTAATGCATCATGTAAAATGTCTGATTGCCAGACACATGGTAGTAATTACATGTAGGGTAGGTGTTCAAAAAAGCTATTCATCATACTAGCCTATACCCCCTAGCCCCCTTAGTAAGTAGGTGACTGTAGGAGTAGTAGACTGTCTTCACAATAATGCACCACGTCTTCGATGCAACAAACTTTGATTATAAAGGAAAACACATAATCAGACAGATTTATGTTTAAGTGAGAGCTGAATTCATAGCACTCTCTGGTAGCTCTATGAATCCCAAAGGCCATTTCACACCGCCAGCACAGTGACACTGATTGATTGATTGATTGATGTGTTTATTGATCGTGCATAAAACATATGTCACATGTAACATACATCTGACCCACCATAATCAAAAGGATAACGCATAAAGCCTACAGTACAGCTTGCTTCCATTGCGGTCTATAGTATTGACGCGTGTGAAGTGCATCCCGTAGCACCAACTGTAAGTGTCGCGCTGCCGCATGCTGCATGGGGAACAGCCATTGAGAATACACATGAATCACGTTTCAACGCCTGGGAATTGAACAGTGGTGTATCAGAACACCAGGTGGAACGCCAACGCACACACGTGTCAAAACACACATGTAAAAGTATCAATACTGCAATGTAGAAATACTCTGTTACAAGTAAAAGTCCGGAATTCAAAATTGACTCGAGTAAAAGTACAAAAGTATTGGTTTCAAAATGCAACAAAAGTAGAAAGCATCATTATGCAGAATGTCCCTTTCATGTATAGCCTAAAGTTTATAAAAAATATTTTGAAAATAGTGAGCTTGTAGATCGGCTATTTTCAAAAGGCCAAAATGTATAGTAATGTATGTTTTGTAATAATAATAATACAATCTAGAAAGTAACTAGTAACTAAAGTTTTCAAATAATTAAGTAAAAGTATAATATTTGCCTCTTGAGATGTAGTGGAGTAGAAGTAAAAGTAGCCAGCAGAAAATTGGAAATGCTCCAGTAAAGTAAAAAATACCAATGTTTTATACTTAAGTACAATACTTTACACCACTGCTCAACACTACTACCAATTTACATATGAATAATGAATGTATTCCTTACAGATTCAGTTTCCTGAATGACATTCAGTAACAATCTGCCAGCTTCCAACTTCTTTTTAGGGTAACTTTCTAGTTAGCAAACTGAAACTCTCCCCATTATCTATTCTCCTTGAGCTTCCCCATAGAGCTCTGTATAGAATACATTCTCCGTCTGGGTCTACATCCATTCATTATAGGTGTTAAGGTGTTCTCACACACGGAGCGAAACAATGCCTGTGCAATAACAAATGTTCGCCGACTACCTTTTTTCACTGACGAAAACTAAATAAAAACTAAATAAAAACGAAGCTACGAGGACTAAAACTAAGACTAAATATATTGACAATTTTGTCAACAAATAAAAACTACACTATAATGTTAGGGAGTGACGAGTGGAGAAGAGATCCAGTAGAACTAAAAGACAAGTCATTTCTATGTTTGGTTGCGCTCAGGTGTTGCGCTCTGAAAAAAGCCGATCTACAAGCTCACAACCCGTCGCGCTGCGACGCGTTGTGAACTTGTAGATCGGCTATTTTCAGCATGCAACCAAGTGTAACATCAGCCATTACGACGCCATCAAGGCACCGCCAAAATACACTTTAGTCAACTACAATCTTATGATATTTAGTCGACTAAAACTAGACAAAAACTGAAACATTTCAGGTGACTAAAATATGACTAAAACTAAATGGAATGTTATTCAAAAGACTATGACTAAAACTCAATCAAAATTTGCTGTCAAAATCAACACTGGGTGGTAATTCTGTGGCCTGCTGGCAGCATGTATACAAAGTTAGGCACTTAGCGGTCCAGCAGTTTGCGAGATTAGCTCCACGCGCACGCACACGCACGCACACGTACAGGCACACCCTCTTCTAGTCGGCCAGGCTCCTGCTGAGCCAAGCTGTAAAGTTCACACCACAATAAACTCTGGTAGCAGATGCCTGGGCGTGTGCGTGAGACGAGCACAAAACGTGACTGTTTCGCGGGATCGCGCCCGCTGGTCGCCGCCGCCCAGGCATGCAATGCTCATTAGGTATGTTCTTGCACTCTATTTCAATGACGTGACGCGCACGTCGCTTAACACCTACACTGCAAGTCACACAATGGACAATTGATATGCATATAGGCTTATTCCTATGTTAATTCGCTAGGTGTGAGTCGGGAGCCTTTGAAAACTTTGTTGAGGTGCGAATTTAAAGTAGTTTTAAATCTATGCGTGTGCCTGCGTGTGCTCCTGGTCAAATAGGTTCCGGCACGGCGTGCAAGGCCATCCAGTGAGCATTGCACCCCTGCCGCCGCCACGCCTGTCAGACAGCCCGCTCCTCCCTGCCTGCCCGCTCGCCTCTCATTGAAAATGAATTACTAGACGCGTCAGTCACTGCCCGCGGGGAAAGTACTTTTAGTCTTGAGACGGTGTCAGCTCTCCCTTGCATACATATCCTGATGTATATAGGCTCTAACACCACAGGCACGTCGACCAGTGGTGGAAGAAGTACTCAGATATTTTACTTGAGTAAAAGTAGCAATGCCACAATATAACAATACTCTGTTACAAGTAAAAGGCCTATGTGTTCAAAATGTTACTTGGGTAAAAGTACAACAGTATTGGCAACAAGATATACTTAAAGTACCAAAAGTAAAAGTACTAAAATGTTTGAAAATAGACGATCTTCAAGCTTGTGGATCGGCTATTTTCAAATAGCCTATGTATAAAATAGGGCTGAAGTGGTTAATGTATGTTTTACAATAGAATAATTTATATCTGCAAAGTAACTAGTAACTAAAGTTTGCAAATAAATGTAATGGAGTAAAAGTACAATATTTGGAACCGAGATGTAGTGGAGTGGAAGTAAAAGTATTGGAAATGGGAAATACCTCAAAATTGTACTTAAAGGGGAATTTTGGACTAAAGTTTTCTTACCTTTTCTATGACGTTATGATATCTTAGGATGAATGGTACAGTAGAAAAATTTCATAACTCCACCCCTGAGCCGCCACAGCTTAAAAGGTGCGCGGATAGGCCTTAGGTTAGATCACATATTTTAATAGCTTTTTTTTTTTTTTTTTTTTTTTAGATCTGACGTTCATAGTGACAGAACACTGTCCCCCAAAAAAAAAAAAAAAAAAAAAAAACAGAAGTCTCGCTAGACGAGATTGAAATCTCGAGATTTCAATCTCGTCTAGCGAGACTTCTGTTTTTTCTTTTTTTTTTTTTTTTTGGTTGCATAGTGTTCTGTCACTATGAACGTCAGATCTCACCAAAAAAAACTAAAAAAAAAACTATTAAAATATGTGATCTAACCTAAGGCCTATCCGCGCACCTTTTAAGCTGTGGCGGCTCAGGGGTGGAGTTATGAAATTTTTCTACTGTACCATTCATCCTAAGATATCATAACGTCATAGAAAAGGTAAGAAAACTTTAGTCCAAAATTCCCCTTTAAGTTCAGTACTTGAGTAAATGTACTTAGTCACTTTCCACCACTGACGTTGTGACGCAACGTTCCTGCACACAGCCCCTCCGTGGGGGCGGGGCTCTTCAATTCCGTCATGTGACCTATCGGAAGAGAGAAAGTGGACCGTTCCCACTGACTGCATCTGTCGCCTTCCATTTAAGCAGCGGGGCATTGCTGTCCTGCACCTGCCTCCTTGCTTCCAGGGGGCTTTCTGTGCTTCTAGCTGAATGAACAGCCCAGACAATCTCATCTTTTCCCATCAAGGCGCCGTCTTATCAATCGTACAGCAGGCAGTGGAGGGCTTCCAAGCGACCCTGGCAAGCTTCACACAGCAGCTGAACGAGAGCCAGCCAGAACACAGCTCTTTTAGAGCCAAAATGTATTTACATTCTAAAGCAAGAGCACATGGTTCAACTGTTAACTTTATATTAACTGCTTAAGCCCTAAATACTTCTTCATATGATGGATAAGCAAAGAAATAGTCTACAAGCTCACAACACATCGCAATACGTTGTGAGCTTGGGCTGAAATGTATATAAGGCTGAAGTGTTAATGTATGTTTTGTAATAATGATATGGTATCAAAATCTACAAAGCAACTAGTAACTATAGTTTTCGAATAATTTTAGAGGAGTACAAGTAAAAGTACACACAATTGGAAATATTTCAGTAAAGCAAAAAATACCTCAAAATTGTACTTAAGTACTATCATTCTGTAAGCGTCCACACTGATGAACCATAACGTTCCATAAACATGCTGAACGTGGGTGACCTGTTGAACGTGACGTGTTGAGCATGAAGTACATTCGGATGGATTTTGATTGGCTGTCGGTGTTTCTAGCAGTCACTGTCATCGTTATATAGTTGCGGTGTGGACTCTGCCGTTCACTTGAGTTAGAGAGATGAATTTTAAAGTGACATATTTAGAGATATTATTCCAGTTATCTTCCAGTACCATACGCAGGTATACAGTACCATCCAATTTCAACCAATAAATCATGACACGTTCCACACAGAGCTAAGATGCATTATGCTAGACACTAGAGGTTGGTGCTGCATTTTGTTCGCAGTAAACAAACACAGCAGCCACATTGTGAGCATTGTTTGTTATTTTAAAGCTGAGACACACACATTTGTTGTTGAAACGTTGAGAGGTGAGAAAATGCAGTAACAGTAACAGATTCAGAACTGTACTTTTACCCCACTACAATTATTGGAAAACTTTAGTTATGTACTTTGCAGATATATTACATTATAAAACATACATTAACCACTTTAGCCCTATTTTATACCTAGGCTATTTGAAAATAGCCGATCTACAAGCTCACAACGCGTCGCATCGCGATGCGTTGTGAACTTGTAGATCTGCTATTAAAATTTTTTTTTAGTACTTTGATTTTTGGTACTTTAAGTACATTTTGATACCAATACTTTTTAAACTTTTACTCAAGTAAATTTAGAATTCCGGACTTTTACTTGTAACAGAGTACTTCTAGATTACAGTATTGATACTTTTACTTAAGTAAAACATTTGAGTACTTTGTCCACCACCGGTACTTATCATGCCCAGAATGAGTGCTCATAGCCGGGTAAAAGACATGCATCTGCACGGTGTCTGGAGATTGCAAAGCTCCATAATGATTCAACCACAGGTGTGAATGGCTAACGCACTGCTCCTGTTTCACTAGGACAAATGTCACAATACGGAAAATAAGTACTCTCAAAATACTATTTAGTCTCGTCTTTAACCACCCGAACTGAAGTTTTCCTATTCTGGCGAAAGCGCCTTTCTGTGTGGAGTTTGCATGTTCTCCCCGTGTCCCCTAGGGTAGGCATACCCTCACAAAAAACATGCAGTAATCCTGGTCTCTATACTGGTCAGCCGGGGCGCCTGATGGAGGGCAACGGAACTGGTTGGAATAACGTGTTCCTTCCACGCGCTACGTCATACCAGGGGAAACTCCCCCCTGTCAGGTGATAAAAAGCGGCCTGCTCACTCCTCATGCATTGAAGGAAGCATGAGCTCAGTTCGGGGCTTTCCCCAGGTTGACAGAGGGAGAGTAGCGCCCAGGATTACAGCTTATGCAATTGGCACTGGGTGAAAAACTGTGTTACAAAAATCGTGAGATAATTTTTTTAAAAGTATGTGGACAGGTTAAATATGTAAATATACTTACAAATCAACACTATATTTTACTGTGTACCATTTCAACAGTACTGTATCTATCACAGGCGTTCAGGTTAATAGGCTCTATGCACAGCAGCCATATTGTGAAGAAATGATGCCAATTATGCCAATGAAGGCTCTGTTCCATTCTGGTCAAACAGAGTCAGGGTGCTGATATTGTGCATGTTGGCTCACTGGAAACACTCTGCTACACCAGTGGGTCTAAAATTGGGGTCCAAATGGCCCCTTACGGATGTGTAACTCTGAGAATGTACAAATGGAACCAAATGGACCCGTAAGGGTCCATTTGGTTCCATTTGTACACTCTCAGAGTTATGGGGGTCGTGGAAATTTAAAAAAGTCTGAAACTACTGTGCTACACTAAATGGAACAGAAACTTCATTAGTATCATTGGTAACTCCTGTGAAGGAAGTGATACTATGGCTGCTGTGCATAGAGCCTATTCAAGAGGACTCAGGGAGTGTCCATACGTCCTTCTGTAAAACACTGGCAATTGGCACATTTAAGCTCAAGCCACACTTCCTTTGCACCAACAATCCCCTACATGCTTCATTGTGCCGTTGGCTGTTCTACAGAGAGTGTAAATGTCACACAGCGAGTGATGGCGTCCCCATAGGTAATGCAGACACGGCTGATTGGCTTTGATCTACCGCTGGGTTCCTACTCGGAGATCAGGATTCAGGTCAAGGTCAGTCGATTACATGGGATTTGGAGTTGGGGGACTGTCACTCATTAGAGTCTGATGCCTCATGGAAACACACACACACACACATGCACGCGGACACATCTGTCTGTCTCTGTGTCTGTCTCTGTCTCTCTCTCTCTCTCTCTCTGACTTTCTTTCTCTCTCTCTGACTTTCTTTCTCTCTCTCTCTCTCTCTCTCTCTCTCTCTCTCTCTCTATCTCTCTCTCTCTCTCTCTCTCTCTCTCTCTCTCTCTGTCTCTATATCTTTCTTCCTCTCTCTTTCTCTCTAGTTCTCTCTGACTGTAAATTGCTCTTCCTCTCTCCCCCTCTATCTTTCTCTCTTTCTTTGTATTACTCCCTCTCTCTCTCTCTCTCTTTCTCTCTCTCTCTCTCTCTCTCTCTCTCTCTCTCTCTCTCTCTCTCTCTCTCTCTCTTTCTCTCTCTCTCTCTCCCCCCTCCATCTTATCTTACCTCATACTCCACATACTCCTCCTCCTCCACCTCGTAGGAGACCGTCTGGATCTTCACGTGATCCAGGTCGTCCAGCAGCAGCTTGTCCGGGGCCGGCGGGGCCCCCTCCTCCGCGCTCCTCTCCTCCTTCTCCGTGGCCTCCTTTTCGCCCCCCTTCCCCTTCTCCGTGAAGGTGGTCTCGCAGCATTCGCTCTTGTTGTATTCCTTGGCGTCCTTGGCCTGGTCCTCCTTGTACAGGATGAAGTTGGGCTTGTAGAAGGCCTCCACTGCCAGGTGCAGCGAGGTGGCATCCAGCACCTGCTGGGACTTCGTTTTGCCGTTTGCGTTGGCATTGACTCCTCCCCCTCCTCCCCCTCCCCCTCCTCCCCCGCCGCCGCCGCCCACTACGCCGCCCCCGACAAAGTAGTTCATGATGTTCTGCTGGTACTGCTGCTTGCCGGGGAAGTCGCCGCCGTAGCCGTTGACCGCGTGCTTGCTGTTCTTGTCCAGCAGGGGGTTCTGCAGCTCACTGAGGTTCTCCATGGTTGGGTTGGTTGGTGGTGGTGGGGGTGGTGGGGGGGGGTGGGGGGTGGGGGGGATGGGAGGGGTGGGGGGGGTGACGAAGGGAAAGGGAGCTAGAGGCGGTGACGCGGAAATGAAGGCAAGCTCCGCTGGGGCGTTAACGGCGATTCAGTCACTCCGACACCTGCAGAGAGAGAGGGGGAGAGAGAGAGAGAGGAGAGAGGGAGAGAGGGAGAGAGGGAGAGAGGGAGAGAGGGAGGGGGATTGATTTGAGAAGCTTCAGGAGTTGACATTTTGCCAAACAATTATCTCAGATCACAAGTTTAGCGGCAACAACTCCTCACAGTGTTCCGCATGAAGTGATTCACCTTTGCAGGTGCTTCAGATTCTGTCCGTGAATACATATCGTGGCTGTCGGGTGGAAGCCTCATGTGTAGAACTGTTACCTATCAGAATTCAAATCCAAAAACAGCAAAAAACTTTTTGCACATCTGCCAGCTCAAAATGTGTCGCCTGCGTTTTGAGCTTGTAGATCTGCTATTTTTGCTACTCTTGTGGGAAACTGTTAGGATGATGAAGTTGGGCAAAACATAACAAGTGAAAATATGGAGATAAGAGGTTTCTGCCCAACAACGCACACACGCACCCACCCCAGGGTAGTGACACGACACATCAAATACTTGTACTTGAAAAGCTCCATTGAACATTGAACTCTGCAGCTCAATCAGGAAAGACACCAAAAGTGATGGTAAAATTATAATGTTCATAGATTCTTGGAGGTGAAGGGGAGGTGGAGGGGAGGTGCGAGGGTGGAGTGGCATCAACCGAAATTACGACAAAGTTGCAAATGTATACATATATATATATATTATGTATATTGAGCTGTGTTGCCAGGTTTTGCGAGAGAAACAAGCCCAAAGTAGTCGCATATTATAAGAGGGACATGGCAACCCTGCAGGTGAGTGGGAGCTGTGTTTGTTGTTTGGTGGGTGTGGCGTTGATGTCAAGTTGTTTTGTCATAATGGAAGATGAACTCGCTGCATCCTCGCTGCCTGACAGGCCCCAAGACACGACTCAATTTCACTCGGCTACACTCAATTTCACCGTGACAATTACCATTATGACGGTAATGGGACTTTATCTACTCGGCCATGTGAGACTCGCACACAGGCACTGTTTTCCACTCTGCATTGCGACGCTGCATTGCCCCAGCTACCACTTGCGATGCGTTGCCACCCACTAACAGATTTATAAACCCGCAATTAACCCATTAAGACCGGGAACACATCTGTGTAACCACTTTAACCATTATTTTATACTTTGGGCTATTCAAAAATAGCAGATACACAAGCTCATAGCGCGGCATATGAGCTTGTAGATTTTTTACATTTTCACGATTAAAAAAAAATAGCAGATCTACAAGCTCATAGCGCGGCACTCGGTGCCGCGCTATGAGCTTGTAGATCAGCAATTTTTTGAATAGCCCAAAGAAATCTAAAAAGACAGAGACGCGTCCCCGGATTGAACGGGTTATTCACAAACAACTAAAGCAGATTATTTCGTGGGGGTCCTAACCCAGTTGTCTACGGATGGCTTACTGTAATAGTTTGAGAAGCGTGGAGAGAGAGGGAGTTTATTGCTGACGGCAGCGCGACATGATAATCCATAACGCAGATTGGCAGCGTGACGATGAGCTCCTGGCAATGTGAACCGAACGAACTCAACGCTGAACATCTAATTCAATTTTTGGTCGATTTTTTCATTTTCTCCCCAATTGAGTCCATTGCCAATTCCCACACATGCATAATCCCTGTCACTGCCAGGCAGCCGCTATACTGTTGGTCATGTGGGAGCGTGCAGACAACCACTTGTCCTTCGATAACACATGGAGCCACCAGCTGCTTCTTTTCACCGCACGTGTTTCACTGGGAGGACAAAAACGAGCATTAACCCATTCAGACCGGGAACTCATCTGTGTAATTTTTTTGATTTATTTGGCTATTCAAAAATAGCAGATATATATGAGTATATATGAGGCAGTTTTTTTTTTTTATCGTGAAAATGTGTGCAAATCTTTGAATTTATATATATTTTTAAAGCGAACCTTTTTAACTCAAATCTTCGCTTCTGGGGGCTCCCTGGAACAACATATTTTGAGATGGGGGTCGAATTTATACATAATTTTGCGTGGTCCTTGACATGAACAAGTTGGAGCGCCACTGATTTTAGCAACATACTGTTTGGATTTAGAGATATATATATATATATATATTTTTTTTTTAGATATGTATTTGGCCGCGGACCCCCATCTCAAAATATGTTGTTCCAGGGACCCCCAGAAGCAAAGATTTGAGTTACAAATGTTAGCTTTAAAAAAGTGTATATATTCAAAGATTTGAACACATTTTCAAAAAAAATTCAAAAGCTCATAGCACTCGGTGCCGCGCTATGAGCTTGTATATCTGCTATTTTTTAATAGCCAAAGTATAAAATAATGGTTGAAGTGGTTGCACAGATGCGTTCCCGGTTTTAATGGGTTAAACTATATAAGAACTGGAGAGGGCACAGAGAATCCCTGGCCACTAATTTCAATGAGAAATGATCACTGAGCGCATAATGCCCTATAAGTGTCTCTCTATCAGAAGGGGGGCCCATATGGCATTGTGCATTAGTGTCCTTTATGTGTTCTATTACACAAACTACCTGCACGAGAGAGCCGGTGCGGCATTGAATGGGACATTATCACGTTGTATCAGACCATCGAATGGGCAAAGTAGGCGACATTCTGACCTACCCACGATTTATCAGACCATTCATTGGGCGTAATCAGGAGATACTGACCTACCCGGAGGCGGAGCAGTCCCCACAACATGATTTACGATTCTGTGCCTATATCGGTATATAACTCGGACGGCATTGAGTAGGCTCAAGCAAACGTCGCAACGTTCAACACGGCAACTCGCTCGCTTTAGCTCGCTCGGTGGTCCCTCACGTGGCTCCAGTTCGCTTGAGATTGCGTGCCTCCGTCATGGTCCAAAACCGAAACCGAAACGTAACTTATAAAGCCTTTATCTAGCGGGGATGAGGTTTTAAGAGCAAAACGGTCACCAGGTTAATGCAGTGATCTGAGGAACGGTAAAACCCACTTAAACAGTATATCCGTCGTTGACCAGTATCCCCCAGGGGTCTGTACTGGGTCCCATCCTTTTTTCCCTCAACACAAAATCTCTTTGCCAAAAATAAATAGCCCATATACAAGCTCATGAGATGGTGAACTTGTAGATCTGCTATTTTTTGCCAAATCATTGCCTGATGTTTCAGCCGAATGTTGGCCTATTATAATATGCCTGAGTAAAGGGATGCTCGGGTTCATGTGGTTACGGGCGGCAGTGGCTCAGGGGTAGAGTGGCCGGTAGAGCGGCCAGATGGGAACCGCGAGGTTTCCAGTTCGATCCCGGGCTCCCCCAGAGTTAGTGTCGAAGTATCCATAAGCAAGTTGTGGAACCCCTAATAGGCTCTATGCACAGCAGCCATATTGTAAAGAGATTCACAGGTGTTACCAATGATACTAATGAAGGCTCTGCTCCATTTAGTGTAGCACAGTGGTTTCAATTTCCACGACCCCCATAATTCTGAGAGTGTACAGATGGAACGGGTCCATTTGGTTCCATCTGTACACTCTCAGAGTTACACACCAGTAAGGGGACATTTGGAAACCCCTTAAGGAACCATGAGGGTCCCTGGACCCAAATTATAGACCCACTGGTGTAGCAGAGTGTTTCCAGCGATGCACACTATCAGCACCCTGACTCTGTTTGACCGGAATGGAACAGAGCCTTCATTAGTATCATTGGTAACACCTGTGAATGTCTTCACAATATGGTTGCTGTGCATAGAGCCTATTGCTCCCGATGAGCAGGTTGGTTGGTGCCTTGTATGGTTTCCTCCGCCATCTGTGTGTGTGTGTGTGTGTGTGTGTGTGTGTGAATGGGTGAATGTAATGCACAATCTATGTAAATCGCCTTGGATAAAAAGCGCTGTATAAATGCACCATTTACCATTTCACGGTGCTGGATGGGTAAGACTAGAGGGGAGACCTCTTTCTACTCTGTATCCTGGGCATGTACATATTGCAGGTGTCACATATTATCCTCATCCGTCAGATGTCGGTGCTGGTATACATCATCGACCTCATTGAGATCCATAGCCTGTTGGTTATGTAATTTCGTTCCACTGTACGGAGATTGGAAAAAGATCTCCTGCCGGGCATGGCGGAACGTGCTCAGCGGAGGAGACTGATCGAGCACGCACCGACCCTTCTGCAAGGTTTCATAAACACCATCACCATAATCACCATAACCATCACCACCACTACCATCATCATCATCATCATCATCATCATCATCATCATCATCTCTCCCTTGCTCTCTCCACTCCTTGTTTATAGTGGTTGGAATGTAACTGAGTACATTTAATTACTGAAGTACTGTACAATTTTGAGGTACTTTTACATTACTGGAGTATTTACAATTTTCTGTACTTTTACTTCTACTCCAGTACATCTGAGAGGCAAATATTGTACTTTATACTCCACCACAATTATTTGAAAACTTTCCTTTGTTGATTGTGATTATTATTCTGTATATTGAGTACTTTTACTTGTGGTCCTTTAAAGTACATTTTGATGCCAATACTTTTGTACTTTTACTCAAGTACATTTTGAATACCGGACTTTCACTTGTAAACAGATAGTATTTCTACATTGCAGTATTGACACTTTTACTTATTAAAACTCCCCATGTTATTTTTTTCCACCACTGTTGTTTACACCATCCTGTGAGAGTGTTCTTCCATCTCTTCTTTTTAATCTCTTGTTCCCACGCATACATCACTACATGCTGATAGGCTGTGTACTGTAGTCCTACAGTCTCCATACAGTAGGCCATCTCTCCATCTCTCTGCCTTGCCTGCGGCAGTCTCAGCACCGGCCTCAATCCGTACATATATTTTTTATATTTCTTTGCAATATTCATCATCTCAAACAAAGCATCTGTGTCATTTTAGATGTGTCTGGGCTATTAAAAAATAGCAGATATACAAGCTCATAGCGCGGCACCGAGTGCCGCACTATGAGCTTGCAGATCTGCTATTTCTTGAAAAATCCTGAAAATATTGTGCAAATCTTTGAATATATATATATATATTTTAAGCTAACATTTTAACTCAAATCTTTGCTTTTGGGAATTCTACAAATGTCTTCTAAATCCTAACAGTTAATTTTTTTTTAAACTTATGTTGCTTTAATATCGTGGTTTTCAAACTTTTTTTCATGTCAAGGACCACCCAAAACGATATGTATTTGGTCACGGACCCCCATCTCAAACTATGTTGTTCCAGGAACCCCCCAGAAGCAAATATTGGAGTCATATAAAAAAGTATATATTCAAAATGGTCAAGATTTTCTAAAAATAGCAGATCTACAAGCTCATAGCGTGGCACTCGGTGCCTCTCCATCTCATTGCCTGCCTCGCCTGCGGCAGAACCAGCACCAGCACCATGCCTTAATCCGTACATGTTCTTTTTTCCTCCCTGTTGCTTTTTCTGGTCTAGGCTCTGTGTCTCGCTGTTTGCACAATCCATCCTCTCTCTCTCCACCCTCATGCATAAAACAGCAGCTCCTCTCCAACACACTCCGGGGCTCAACTTTGGACCACCGTGGGCTTGCGGAAAGGTCAGGCGAGTTCTACCAGAAGAACATGCTCTGTCTCGGCAAACGCCAAAGGAACAGACTCCCTAATGATTAATAAAATGTGAATGAGCATCCTCATACGTGTGGTGGGTTTCTGGACAAGGTGCAACGTGCAGACGAGTGCATTCCGAGGACCAGTGGTGGAAAGTAACAAAGTACTTGTACTCAAGTACTGTACTTAAGTACAATTTTGAGGTGTTTTTTACTTTACTGGAGTATTTCCAATTGTCAGTACTTTTACTTCTACTCTATTACATCTCAGAGGCAAATATTGTACTTTTACTCCACTACAATTATTTCAAAACTTTAGTTACTAGTTATTTATTTATTTTGATTATTGGAGAGTGTGCCAGCACTCTCCCTAGGAACACGTTTGAAAATGTGTGAAGTATGTGGGCGTGCACTCCTCTTCATATAAATAGGGGGCGTGGCTATAGAAAAAGGGGGCGGGTTTGTTAAAAAAGGGTCTGGAACGCGTCATCATTGGTTGGCCGTCCACCTATTGGTTGTGATATTGCCCTGACAACCAACAACAACCAATAAAACCCAAGACTGTCCCTTCAGGCTATAGAGCATCGCAGTTGCGGCCACTTCCGGGTTCCACTGCAAAATACTCAATGCATTTTTCCCATTGACATTTCCAAAAATATTTATATCAATTATTTTAAGCCTAGAATCAAGCCATCCAGGCTCCTGGTAAACCATGACCATAAAACGTTTGATTCTGTGAAAAAACGTTTTTGAAAACGGCAAAACAAAGGGTATTTATTAAATATAGTATAATTAAATATAAAAGAAAAAAAATCACAGAAAAAAATGTTTTATGGTCATGATTCACCAGGACCCTGGATGGCTTGATTCTAGGCTTAAATTAATTGATATAAATATTTTTGGAAATGTCAATGGGAAAAATGCATTGAGTATTTTTAAGTGGAACCAGGAAGTGGGCGGAAACTGCGATGCTCTATAGAATCTATCCTCCTGTTATCCTCCTGGAGATGGGTCCACAACATGCTAGTAGCCCCTCCCCGTTTCACTTCGAACACAGACGGATAGACACACACACCACACACACGCACACGAACACGCACACGCAACAAATATTCCCCCCCTTTACTTAAAAGGACTTCCGCTTAAAAGAAAGCACTAATCATATTGGTAAGTCAAATATACTACGTGCAGCGCTTAAATAGCGTTCATTTATACATGCCCTGTATGCTGTGTTTGGCCTTATGGTTGGACATTCGGCAGCGCCGACTGCAGTCAGTGGCTTCTGAGAGAATGTGACAGCTGATTTGTGGTGCAGAGGGCTTACAATGATCATTAACTTTCCCCATGACGACGGCTCTAATAATAATAGGCTAATTGCAAAGCACTAATTATGTCTAATAAACAATGTTGTTTTCTTATCAATGCATGCGCGCATTACGCACATAACACATGCGTCTGCTGACTGCTGGTGTTCTCTCTCTCGCCCACAGTGGTGTTCGAGACACGCACACACGCACAGTCACACTTTTTAGGAGAGTGGAGGAAAGTTTGCGGAGGGGGGGTTTGCGGAGGGGGGGGGCTCGGGATTTTCGGGTTCTATTTTCCCCACTTACCTAACCCTGCACACGTGTAGCGTGCGTTATTGTGTTTGCCAGAGATGTCGATTTTTGGTTTGTCTGACACACTACTCTTTCTTTGCACTCTGTGGTTAGTTAGCCTCTATTTTGTCTACTTTGGTTATTTGATGCTTTCATGCAGATATGAAGCTTTGTATGCAGTGTTTTCTGTTGCATATGGAAACTGACTTTATGATCGGAGGAAGGAGGTAAAGAGAGACAGAGAGAGAGCGAGAGAGACAACAACTCACGCCCGACTCTGTGTTTTTGACAGCTTGATTGTAAACGAGTAGCCTAGTTGTTAATATGAAAAATAGAACATAGTTGCTCAATCTTTCTTTTGTTTAGGCTGTTTTTGTAACCCCAAGAGGACACATATCAACCAAATGGACCCCGACGTGAAATAGGGCGCTACATTTGCCTAAAATAAATGTCAGAAATGATCAGCATTCATTTTATGTTAGCCTCCTACTGTTGGCGTGAATATAACAAAATATGGTTTATTGGGAGGGGGGGGGGGGGTCATGCATTTTCCTCCAGTCACTCAGGGGGGTCACAGAAAAATAGGGGAAAACAGTCCCTAACAGCATACAAATGAGGGGCTAAATACATATCTCTGTCCGGCACAAACGGAAAGGAAAGGAAAGGAAATGGGAAAAAAAGTGGAGTTAGGAGGTTTAGTTCATCATTGATAAGAAGAGCTGAATAGACCTCCAAGCTCACAATGAGGTTGGAGGTCAAAAGGGGGTGGAGCCTGGAGTCAGCAAAACCAGCTAACTCCGGTGGACTTAGCTGGTTTAGCAGAAAGTTTGAGGATCCAATGGAGTTTTTTTTGTCAGAAGTGTTTTTTAATGCTTTTCATTGGTTCAATATTTTTTTTACCAACACAGACAGTGTTCAATGGCACTGATTTATGGAAAAAAAATGCAAAAGCATCAACATGGAGTTAGCTGGTTTCTGCCGGACAGCAACGATATAATACTCCCCCCCCCCCCCTCAATTACAGTATTTAGGGCCCAATACAGCATATTTGAATACATTTAGGAGTAAATAACAGATTTCTTTGTTATAGAGCTCTCGCCACACTCTCAGTGTTGCCATGTCCTCTAATTATAAGCGACATTGCCCTTGTTTTTCTGTGAAGGTACTTGTAAAGACTGGTGGTTGGGCTTTGTCCCTGTTTCTAGAACGTTGTTGATATTTGGCATGAGTTATTTGTTGATATATTGATATATATTTGGCCTTGTTTCTAAGTTCCAAATGTATCGATTAGTGTTTAAACAAAGCGTCGCGATGCGATGCATTGTGAGCTTGTAGATCTGCTATTTTTAAAAGATTGTTTATACATTTGAAAACTTGTGAAACGGGACATGCTGTATAATGCTTTTAGTACTTTTTAAGTACATTTTGATACCAACACTTTTGTACTTTTACTCAAGTATATTTAGAATTCCGGACTTTTTACTTGTAACAGAATATTTCTACATTGCAGTATTGATACTTTTACTTAAGTAAAACATTTGAGTACTTTTTTTCCCCCACTGCTGAGGACAATACACTCCTTTCAGTCTAAAGGTCCTTACACACCGGCGAATATGCGAATATACGCAAAATTCGGACTCGTTCCGAATAATTAAAAGACGCTTTTTCGCTTCGCGAAACTGATGTGGACACTTGCATTGACTTTATAAGGTTTTTAAAAAAAACGTATTTATTCGCATGAAGAATTTGCCCTGGTGTGTAAGGACCTTTAGAGTTGTGAAATCATCCAAAAATGTGCTTTTGAAGATTATTCTGAAAAGATGATGCAGCATAGCTAAAAGCACCTTTACCAAACTCTTTGGTTGAACAAAAAGGAAAAGAAAACAGCCTGTTTTGTTGAGATGATGAATATTGCATCATGAATTAGTCGGAGAACTACTGCTGAAAGGGACTAAGCGGAGGTTATAGAAAGAACAGGCATACAGGAAGTTCTGGACAACTTGTACGCCTGTACCTTACGGTTAGATAAGTGGGATCTGGGGACCCCCAGGGGGGGTCCTTGGGGTGGTTCCAGGGGGTCCCCAGCATAATTAGACAAATCTCTTTGAAAAATGTTGAATCATTTAGCTGTTTTATTTAACACAAATCTTCTCTTCTTGGGGTCCCTGGCACAAAACCTTTTCAGATGGGGGTCCACGGCCAAATACATATCAATCTGGGGGTCTTTTCCCAGGCTCTATCTCCTTGCGAGATGGAGATACAACTGGGAAGGAGGTTAATACAGCCTCTAGTGTAACACCTGGAACAATTTGACTTGTGCAGCGGCTTCGGATGCTGTCAATGCACTGAATGGGAAATGATCACGTTTAATCAGACTATTGATTGGTCTAAGTAGGTGAGATACTGACCTACCGACTGGGCTCAGTGGGTGTTTTGTCGTTACTCTGTGGGTTGATGAAAGTTGGGGCAAACGCTCAGCCTTGAGCCCTGCAAGAGGCACCACCAAGCGAGCTAAAGCGAGCGAGTTGCCACGAATGTTGCGAACGTTGAGACGGCGCGCCTCCGTTGCGGTCCAAAACTATACTTTATACAAAACACCTACTGAGCCCCGTCAGTAGGCAAGTAACTCACCTACTTGTCTTAGACCAATCAAATTGTCTGATTAAAGGTGATAATGTCCCATTCAGTGCATTGAGAGCATCCGAAATGGGTGTGTACACAAAATGTCCACTGTCCCTAATTTTGGCATCCGTAATTGGGTATAAAAAATCTAAACCTTTCAACTGTTTTGAAAATTCTAAAACGTCAGTCTTAATTGGTTTTAACAACCTTTCAACATCCTGGACAATTAAGCCACTTTCTAAAAGAAAGATTGCCCTCTAAATGTCAAATTAAATATAATTTTCCTCTCTATCCCCCAAGGCACAAAATCAACACTTGGAGCTGAGCATCAGCTTTGACATATAGATGAACACTAATGAACCCATCGCTATTCTTCACCCGACGACGACACAGTCTTAACAGCCTGTTAACGGCCACTTGCAGCACAGTGTGGCGTCTAGTCTGCCACAGTGTACTGTTTACTAACACAGTGGTGTAAAGTAATTTACTCAAGTACTGTACTCAAGTACAATTTTCAGGTACTTTTACTTTACTGGCGTATTTCCAATTGTCATATACTTTTACTTCTACTCCACTACATCTCAGAGGCAAATATTGTACTTTTACTCCACTACAATTATTTTAAAACTTTAGTTACTTTGCATGTATAAATTATTATATTATAAAACATGAATGAACCACTTTAGCCCTATTTTGTACCTAGGCTATTTGAAAATAGTAGATCTACAAGAGCTTGTAGATCTGCTATTTTCAAACATTTAGTACCTTTACTTTTGGTACTTTAATTATATTTTGATGCCAATACTTTTGTACTTTTACTCAAGTAACATTTTGAACATAGGCCTTTTACTTGTAACAGATTATGTTAAGTGCGCTCGGGTGGCGCAGTGGTAAAGTCCTTGTGGGTTCGAATCCACCGTGGTGCATCCGGCTTTGTGTGTGGTGTCTACACAAACACAATTGGGCGGGGAGGGTGATATCGGTCATTGCGTGTATTCCTTACGGGCTGGGGGCGGCACCTGTCAGCGGGGAGTGTTGGGCGGGAGGAGTAGGACGAAGGCTCTACGTCCTCCCGGTGGGGTCTCCTCACTGGCAGGTGAGTCAGTAGGATACAACAGCAGTGACATCACAGCAATGTGTGTGTGGGGAGGAATAAATTGGCACAACGACTAAATTGGGGAGAAAAAGTGGTAAAAAATAATTGGCTACTCTAAATAAAAGAGAGACATAAAAATAGAGGATCTACAAGCTCACAACGCGTCGCTTGTAGATCCTCTATTTTTCTTGTAGATCTGCTATGGGGTAAAAAAAGAAACCTCTAAACCTCCAAAAACCCATCCTGGCACTTAACTATGTCTGTTCCTGCAACAGTCACCTCTCCTCTCCTCGCTCTCTCGTGTGAATTTGTTCCCATCCTGTTGCACAGAGATGCACCGCAAGTTTTGTTTGCCATGCTCACAAATATATAGGGCTCTATAGCGCTGTTGCAGGGAAATGGAAGTTTCAGTGTGAATAACGTAACTACCGCATATCACGCATAATGAGCTATGTAGGACACTAAACAGTCATTGGGGACAACAAGTGTCACGCGGGAGAAAAACACGGTTCTCTTTGTGTGCTTGCTTGCGTAGGCACATGCTAACATGTGTATGTGAGAGAGAGAGAGAGAGAGAGAGAGAGAGAGAGAGAGAGAGAGAGAGAGAGAGAGAGAGAGAGAGAGAGAGAGAGAGAGAGAGAGAGAGAGAGAGAGAGAGAGAGACATCATCCTTAAATGTTTTTCTGATGCATCTAGCCTTGCAGGGAGACATGGAGCCCGAACAAACAAACAAAAAAGCCGGAAGGCGCAGCTGAGAGGAAGAGAAGAGAAATGCTGTGGCCAGCAAAACAATTCACAGAGAGAGAGTCAAAGAGAGAGAGAGGGAGTGAGAAAGCGCGCGAGAGAGAGAGGGGGGGGGGGGGGAGAGCGTGAGTGAGTGCACGCCTGTCCCCTGCACCTCTCGCTGCTGGGCTGTTGTTGTGTAACGGAGATCGCAGGCCCTGTCTGACACGAGGAGGATAGATCAGCGAACAACCCAAGGTGTGGGAGTGAGGTTGTCATCACATGACATGTGTCTGTGGGACGGGGCTGCGAGCGTGTGTGTGTGTGTGTGTCTTAACCCATTAGGACCGGGAACACATCTGTGTCACACAGATATGCAAGTTCATAGCGTGGCACAGAGTGCCGTGCTACGAGCTTGTAGATCTGCAATTTTTTTAATTGTTTTGAAAATGTGTGCAAATCTGTGAATATACTATATTATTTTAAAGCGAACATTTTTAACTCAAATCTTTGCTTCTGGGGGTCCCTGGAACCAAATATTTAGAGATGCAGGGTGGGTCCGCGGCCACATGCATATAATTTTGGGGGTCCTTGACATGAAAACGTTTGAGAACCAGTGATATTATACTGTAGCAACATACGTTTTTTCAAACTGTTAGGATTTAGACGACATTTGTAGAATCCCCCTGAAGCAAAGATTTGAGTTACAAATGTTCGCTTTAAAAAATATATATATTCAAAGATTTGCAATTTTTTTCACGATTCTTCCAAAAATAGCAGATCTACAAGCTCATGCCGCGCTATGAGCTTGTAGATCTGCTATTTTTTTGAATAGCCAAAGAAATCTAAAAAATGACAAAAACAGATGCGTTCCCGGATTCAATGGTTTAAGCCCATTAGACTCCAGTCAGCACACTCTCTCGTTTCCCTGTGTCAGCCATGTTGCCAATCAGCAGGCGGAACCCTTGACCTTGTATGCTGCCGAGAGCTGGCATCGTGCAGTAAGCGGGGGGGGGGGGGGGGGACTGGAGGCCCGGCGATATGTGTCACGGCACGCGACGGAATACCAATGTGTGTTATCCGTCGACCGTCGTCGGCCATGTTTACAAAGTTGTGTTGTTGGCCCTGTAGCCTGGACTTCCGACGGGGGGAAAACCATACAATGCCAGCGGTGACACACCTGCTGTGTTTGGGAGCTCGTTATTTCCTCGTCCTGTGGTCTGGTATTTCCAGTGGTGGAAAAAGTACTCAAATTATTCACACTCACACAAGTAAAAGTATCAATACTGCAATGTAGAAATACTCTGTTACAAGTAAAAGTCCGGAATTCAAAATTCACTTGGGTAAAAGTACAAAAGTATTGCTTTCGAAATGTACTTAAAGTACCAAAACTAAAAGTAGTCATTATGCGGAATGTTCCGTTTCAAGTTTTCAAATGTATTAAAATCGTTAGCAGACACAAGTTAGCAGACACAAGCTCACAATGCGTCGCATCGCGACGCATTGTGAGCTTGTAGATCAGCTATTTTCAAATGGCCGAAATGAATACACTGTAGGGCTGAAGTGGGCAATGTTTTCAAATAATTGTACTGTAGTGGAGTAAAAGTACAATATTTGCCTCTGAGATGCAATGGAGTAGAAGTAAAAGTATTGAAAATCGGAAATACTCAAGTAAAGTACAAATAGGCCTACCTCAACATTTTACTCAAGCACAGTACTTGAGTACATGTACTTAGTTACTTTCCACCACTGGGACACTATAGGGTTCAAACGTGGTAAATGTTTTATCAGCTCTGTGGTGAGAGAGATCACACTAAGGAGTTTCGACGTCTCGTCTCTTGTGACCAGAGAGAAAAGCAGAGTCACTTTCAGTTCAAGTGGATTATGCCATTTTTTTCCCCCGCCCCAGTTTTTTCCCTGATGATAACGTCTCAACGCAAAAAAAGGATATGCCAGCGTGGCCCTAAAAACCCATAAGTCACGTCATCCGTTCGGCGCACTTCATCTTTTCTTTTGGTCTCTCGTGACGCTCAAGGTTCACACGGGGGAGATTTGCCTTTGAGATTCGTCGTGGAAGCTTTAGCGCGACGAGCTGATAATCTCTGCACTCGTAAACCCCTTTTGAACGCATAATATAATGATAATCTGTAACTACTTTGGCATAAGGTATTAACCTTGATATGCAGATTAAAACCTCGCACGGGAACAAATCCTGTGTTAATTTAACTCCGGGGGAGTGTAAAGAATGGACCCTTTCGGGATTAATTACCACTCAGGAGTTTGCTGTGTGGTCACCGCTTTAGCATTGTGATTGCAGAACGATTAACCACTTAAAACCCTATATACTTAGTTGACTGGGGTCCCCCTGGGCACTTAAAGGGGATTACCACTAATTTTCAACATTGAACTATGTCTTTAATACACCTTAGAGCAGTTGTGTGGAAATAAGAAAAAAGCCCCCCCCCCCCCCCCCCCCTTCTATGTTGCCTAGAATTGATTGAGGTCATGTGATCAGTGACAAATGCAGGGTGTACTTTTGGCTGAGGGGGGTGGAGTGATATTGAAAATGAGTGGTATTCCCCTTTAACTGGTCTGCTCCTATTTTCACTCTACGCCAAATGTCTTCGCAGGAAATAAGCCGACAGGGCATTGAACTTCGCTCGGCTATCTTCGTTGAAGACATTTGATGTAGAGGGGATAAAAGGAGGGCGGCCAAGGATAGACCCCTGGGGGACCCCGTCGGTCCCTATTCTGGGGGGGGGGGGGGGGGGGGGGGGGGCGGAGGTTCTGTGAAAATAGCAGACCTACAAGCTCACAAGGCATCAAGCTTGTAGATCAGCTATTTTCTGTGAATAAATTCGATGTAGATAAGGAGTGAGCCATGGATAAACCCCCTTGGGGGACCCCGGTCCCGGCGGTCCACAAAGTATATATTTAACCACATGAATCCTATATATAGCGTCCCTATTCTGGGGGCGAACGTTCAGTGAAAATAGCAGACCTACAAGCTCACAAGGCATCGAGCTAGTAGATCAGCTATTATCTGTGAATACATTTGGTGTAG
The DNA here is from genome assembly GCF_963280865.1 of Gymnoscopelus braueri. NCBI lineage: Eukaryota > Metazoa > Chordata > Actinopteri > Myctophiformes > Myctophidae > Gymnoscopelus > Gymnoscopelus braueri. The sequence goes on along the minus strand of NW_027660596.1, from coordinate 506,443 downwards.
GGGGGCGAGGGGGAGGAACAGACCAAATATAGAGCGAAGGGGGACCCCATTCACCTAAGTAATTTATGTATCGTCTCTGTTGGGTGGAAACCTCATACGTCCATAACTGCTACTTTTCAGGATTCAAATAAAAAATAGCAAAAGCAGCAGATCTACAAGCTCGAAATGCATCGCTTCGCGCTGCGTTTCGAGCTTGCAGATCTGCTGCTTTTGATGCTTTCATGTGACGCGGTAGTATGATCAAGTAGGGTGTTAATTTACAAAAAAACACAACAAGTTAGAATATGGAGATAAGAGGTTTCTGCCCGACAGCAACGATATATGGTTTATGTGATTAAGGCCCTTTTATATATATTTGCATAAGCATTTCTCCTCAAATCCCTCCTCCTCCTCCTCCTCTCTCTCCTTGATGGCTGCTCCCTCTCTCTCCTCTCCTCCCCAGGCTCTTGCATGTGTTTTGGTCTCCTCCAGATGATTTACTAGATCTCCTTCATGCTTTAATGTTCCGCTGGAGATCTCCATCCTCAGCCCGTGAATAATTGAAGGGCGGAGGGTGATGTCAATGGAGTCCATTCACGTGGCTGTCTGTCTATCTGTCTGTCTGCAGTGGTGTAAAGTAACTAAGTACATGTACTCAAGTACTGTACTTAAGTACAATTTTGAGGTAATTGTACTTTACGTGTATTTCCAATTTCCAATACACTTACTTCTACTCCACTATACATCTCAGAGGCAAATATTGTACTTTACTCCACTACAATTATTTGACAACTTTAGCTACTAGTTACTTTGTAGATTTTGATTATTATTACAAAACATACATTAGCCCTTTAAACATTTCGGCCATTTGAAAATAGCAGATCTACAAGCTCACAATTAATCGCGATGCGACGCATAGTGAGCTTGTATATTTGCTATTTTCACAAGATTGTTCTACATTTGAAAACTTGTAATGGGACAAGTACATTTTGATGCCAATACTTTTATACTTTTACTCAAGTACATTTTGAATGCCGGAGTTCTGAGTATTTCTACATTGCAGTATTGATACTTTTAGTTGAGTAAACCATTTGAGTACTTTTTCCACCACCGTCTGTCTGTCTGTCTGTCTGTCTGTCTGTCTGTCTGTCTGTCTGTCTGTCTGTCTGTCTGTCTGTCTGTCTGTCTATCTGTCTGTCGCCCACGTTACAATGGGGGTTTGTTTTCGAAGAGGTGCATGCCTTGATTGACCCGCCTTCATTGGCTGTTATTGATTGAGCCCTCCCCTCATTAAGGTGATCTACTGCAGTAATGACATGGTTTGCTTGTTTTTGTTTGTTTAAAAAAACACAGCCTTGCAGATAGATGGACCACTGATGCCTCAACGTGATCCTTGTTGTTTTGTTTTTTTGTTTTTTTCTGAAAAACGATCTGGTGTCGTGTGAAACCCTTTCTTCTGACATGTTTGAGCATTTAAACTGCTGTAAGAGGATGAAAGATGATCCTGCAAATGCATTTTTCATTTGATCTCTTTTGTAAAGACCACCACTGTCTGTTTGTTCTGCAGGCTATCTGTTGTTCTCAATACTGTGTAAAGCACTTTGAATGGCATCATGTCAAAGAAGGAGGACATGTCGTCCTCAATGAGAAGGGCACTTATTATTGTTAATATCATTATTAGTAGTAGTAGTAGTAGTAGTAGTAGTAGTATTAGTATTATTGGTATTATTTCTATTATTTTTATTATATTTTGATACCCAAGATACAATTATTTTAGTAACTGAATGTTTAAACTGCCTTGAATTGGTTGAGAGATTGTATAAAAAAATACTCTATAAGCTAAAGTAAATCCCATCTAATACAGTAGGAAACATTTAAACTGATTTACATTGCGACACAGCATGCCCCCCCCCCCCTAACTAACCCCGCCCCCACCCCCCCACACAGGCTCTAGGGGCAGATAAAGGAGTTGTGAAAGATAGGGTGACAGGTGTGTGTGTGTGTGTGTGTGTGTGTGTGTGTGTGTGTGTGTGTGTGTGTGTGTGTGTGTGTGTGTGTGTGTGTGTGTGTGTGTGTGTGTGTGTGTGTGTGTGTGTGTGTGTGTGTGTGTGTGTGTGTGTGTGTGTGTGTGTGTGTGTGTGTGTGTGTGTGTGTGTGGGGGGGGGGGGGGGGATATGGGCGTTCTTTCTAGGTTTCCAATCATCCACACGCGTTTTGATTTGACCCATGCTACTACACACCGTTCCACCGACACAATTGTACCGTTTTCACATCAGAGAGGCAGAAAGGTTTGATTTAACAAAGCCTCCTCCTGAGATTGAAAAGCCAATGAAAAGAACCAATGGAGGAAAATAAAAGACAAATCCAATTCCACATATAGCCTCCTAGGCTATATGTCCAGACATGGGACTCGTTACGGAGAGGTTCTCTCTCTCTGCATGACTGAGACCGTTATATCAGAAATAATCATTATTTACCGAGTGGACTTGAATCTCTCGATTCCACCTGACAACGTCACACCAGAAAGTCCCATCTGTGACTCGATCCACGACCGAGCATTTAAATATCAACTCAAAATGCACAGTTTATAGTAGAGAAACGACAGGAATTGGGGAATGTGTTGCCTTTACGCTCCATCACTTGTTAGCAGCAGGAACGCACGGAGTTCGTTGTCAACGCCACACTCCTATATATATATATATATATATATATATATATATATATATATATATATATATATATATATATATATATATATATATATATTTACGATTTAAACTGAAGAAGTATAGCATGATCAATTCTGAGTGCAGTCAGTGACCGTGAATCAAGAATAACACAATTTCGCACCAAAACCACACAACAAAATGTGATCCTTCAGCCCAACACCTCTGCACGCCAAAAAATGACAGATGACAGATAATGCACGATGTTACATACAGACAGACAGGCGACTTAAAACAACAACAACAACAACAAAAATAAACACATGTGAGCTGTGACTCAAAGTATAAGGCTATTATATAGCTAGATCATGTGATCTTACCTTTCAATTCCGTTCAGTCCAGATGTTTGGCAGACGCGTGACTTGCTGGTGTTTGTCCGTGCATGTGTCCGTGCGTGTCTGTGGCTGTGGTGGTGGCGCTGATGAAGATGATGTCCGTGCATGGATGTGGTGATGATGAGGATGATGGTCTCGCCCTTGAATGGAGAGACAACATATTTGAGACTTAGTTTATCCTGTGGATCCGATGGAGGCTATATAGCCTACGGTTCTGATCGAGGCTATACAGTTCTTCTGATGATCGAGGCTATACAGTTCTGACTCCATCCAAGTCCTATAGGTTATGATATCTCTCCATGCAGGTCTGACTCCTCCGCGTGTTCAAATGCTGATCCAGGTCTCTCTGAATCTCGCCCCTCTATTGGACATAGGCGGCATACCCCTATATAACGTCAAATCGTCAAATGAATTAGTCTATAAAAGTGGACTTTACGATGCAGCCGTTGTCGGCTTATACCGTTATATTTGTAAAGTTAAAGCGCCTCCTCCCCTAGAAGCACCGATCCCAGCGTGCGGAGGTTGGAGAGGGAGAATGAGAGAAGGAGACTGTCGGAGTGGAGAGAAGAGGAGAGAATATAGAGAGAGGATAAAACGCGCGCCCTCCTCCCTGTCTGTCTGTCTGTCTGCGAGTAGTTCGTGTAGTTAGACAATGAGAGCCAGATATTCCTTGGCGTAGAGTAGACTATTATATGCTTCTAGGTCAAAGGGGGGGGGGGGGCAACAGGGGGTCCGGGACCCCCAGGGGGGTCCTCAGAGTTACTACAGGGGGGCCGCCACATCTCTGTGTGATATGATATATTTTTTTTGTACATTAACCACTTGAACCCTAGCATCCATTTTCTGAAGACAACTTTAGCCAGAAATAGCAGATCTACAAGCTCACAACGCCTTGCTCTGTGAGGCGTTGTGAGCTTGTAGATCGGCTATTTTTTGGCAAAGAGGTATAGGTGTAGAGGGAAAAAAGAGCAGACCAAGTAAAAGAAAAAATAAGTTTAATCTGAAACATAATTACAATATAGAGGGGGTCCCTGCTTCATCTCTGTCTCAGCTAGGGGGTCCTGGGTTGAAACACGTTGAAGACCTTGCTTGCTATATATCATTAGGCCTACCAAGTTTTAATCCTAGTATGCAGTAAAACGAACATAACGCGTCGGCGTCGCAAACGGCTTGAATACGCTTGATCCTATCACTGCTCCAGAGGACAGAACCATAGCAAGCGAGCGGTCACTCACCAGTCACCACATTGCGTTTCGGTGGCTGGCCGTCAAGCTGACACAGACATATACATACGTGACAAAATGTAACACGCATTTTCTAAAACGGTGATTTTACTGTGAGTGAGTGTATTAATGCAGGATCATTTAATTGGCCCACTTAACGATTCCCCGTAAAGTCAGCTGCAGTAGGCCAGCATATGGATGAGGACGGTGCGTGGTGTTCCGCATGTGTGGGACAAATGAGTTATAGTTTTTATGGAATAAAATAATAACAATAATCCAGGGTAGATCAAAAACTATTAGTGCAGCGGATAAAAGCAATATTTTGGGAGAATCGTTCACTTGGTGATACAAGCGTGAAACTTGGTACAGATCATCTTTAGAGGTCATTTATCGATTTTTTTAATCGAGCCACTTGAAAATCAAAGATGGCGGCCATTTTTCAAGATGGCCGACATCTTAGTGGGCAGTTAAGTGATATGATGGTTTATTTGGTGATACAAGCATGAAAATCGGCATGAGCAGTCTCTGTGGGTCACTTGACAATAGGCCACCCACAGCTACTTGAAATTTCAAGATGGCGGCCATTTTTCAAGATGGCCAACACTTTAGTGGAGCAATTAAGTTATATAATGGTTTATTTGGTGATACAAGCATGAACATTGGCATGAGCAGTCTCTGTGGGTCACTTGACAATAGGCCACCCACAGCTACTTGAAATTTCAAGATGGCGGCCATTTTTCAAGATGGCCAACACTTTAGTGGAGCAATTAAGTTATATAATGGTTTATTTGGTGATACAAGCATTAAATTTGGCATGAGCAGTCTCTAAGGGTTGCTTGACAAGAAAACACTCCCAGCCACTTTACATTTCTATTTTCAAGATGGCCGCCCCCTGGATCCTCAAAAGATACATTTTCTCATAGAAATGTATGTTTTTTTCTTCATTAAGGACGATTATACGATTATTATTATTATGCTAAAGAACAACTTTTAACACATCACAATATAGTTGTGTTGATTTGTTGATCATAGATAGATTAGATAAGAGTGAATATCTGCACTACCAGGGCACACTGGTGATATATCACTGCTGTTAAACTCAGAGTGGGGTTCAATGTCAGCTAATTGAAAGTTGGTATCCCAAATGCTGTCTAATTTACCCCAAAACAGTTAGATAGCCGCACCTGAATTGACAGGTTGTGCCAGCACGGGAGAGCCGAGCCAAGGTTAATGGGGTTTTAGTTAACCGGATGGTGTACAGATCGCTCAGGATTTAAATGGCATTGGATGAACGATTGAACTAAGTGTAGGGTTAAGGCATGAACTTAGTTGTATCCCATACATCAAAGTGCTTGGTAAAAGGTGGTAAAAGGATAAACCCTCGGCCTCTGCCTATGCTGCAGACATGGCAGAAGCCATCATAACAGTTGTGAAAACTAACTGGGACAGATGTTTAATTTGTCAGCAGGTCACCAAGGAAAAACTCATTCAGCCGAGTTTATTCAACAGAGAGCACGATCGTACTGGTTATGATACCATTGCAAGAAATGTTCCATTATTTCATAAGATCAATGCTCTGCCTATCTTACTTAGTCCAACCCGACTAGATGAAGGTGATGGCATAGAAAGCACATCGACAAGAAACAGAGCAAAATATAATTCAAGCTGTAAACTTAGGTTCAACAACACAGATCTGGAAAGGGCCCAAAAGAGAGCATCTACATCTGCTGGAGACACTGAAGATACCAAAGATATCCATGTCAAGAGGCCAAGAAGATCTAATGTATGACCGGTCCAGCGATGTCACAACTGTGAACGAGGCCAGGCTTGATCTCTTTGCCAGAAAGCAAAGACAATATGACTTGATCCCACCAACTCAAGCAGCACTCAAAGAGCATGCCAAACATGCTTCTTATGAGGCTGGATACGTGTGGGGACAGGCATTGAAGCGACATCCACAAATGCCGAGCCCATCTGACTGGGGATGGGTGGAACAGGACGAGAAGTGGAAAGTCTTCTGGACTCCACTTCCACCTATTGCGGAGAGTTGTTGGGAGTTGACCAAATGTGGGTGCTCCAAGGCATGTACTGGAAGGTGTAACTGCTTCAGATATGGACTCAGTTTCACATGCCTATGTAGTTGCCCCTGCTAGAACCTATTTGCATGTTTATTTTGCCAGAGTTATTCCCTGTTGTCCTCTGTGTTTTCAAGTGGAGGCCTATGGCTCGGCTTCCCCTCGTCACATCGACGCATCATGTTTTACTTTTTATCTAGTCTATTACTGTGTAATTTTCAGTTGTTACTTTGTAACATTGCTTCCACTGCCTTCCACTGCCATATCTAACAGTGAAGCACATTTTCAGTTTAGTTCCTTAGTATCGTTTGTCATGGTTCCGTGGCTATTGCCATTCAGTATTAGCCATTACTCATAATTTTGGAGCACTGTCCGTTCAGCACCACAACTGTGCTTATCAGCACCACAACTGTGCTAATTTATTCATCTTATTTTTTGTATCCCCACCCCTTAGTATTTATTTGACACATGTAATGGCTGTTAGTTTAAAAAAAACAATATATATATATATATATATATATCCTCCCTTGTGACTGTTACCTTGTCGTGGTAAGGGAGCTTGTTTAGGCCTACCTCAGTGAACCCTGAGAGCTATGCCGGTGGGAGGCAACTCCTGACAGGTCTTACCAAACTGGACAGGTCGTGGGCGAGGAGTCAGACAAAACACAGTCAAACAACCTCTCTTGACAGAGCTTTTTGAGGAACCCAATACATTTCTATGAGAAAAGGTATCATTTAAAGATTGACATCTTGAAATTTCAAGTGGCTGTGGGCGGTTTCTTGTCAAATGACCTTTTGAGACGGCTCATGGCAATTTTCATGCTTGTATCACCAACTAAATGATTTCTTAAGCTTAACTAGTCCACTAAGGTGGTGGCCATCTTGAAAAATGGCCGCCATCTTGACATTTCAAGTAGCTGTGGGTGGCTTATTGTCAAGTGACCCACAAAGACTGCTCATGCCAATTTTCATGCTTGTATCACCAAATGAACCATTATATAACTTAAATGCTCCACTAAAGTGTTGGCCATCTTGAAAAATGGCCGCCATCTTGAAATTTCAAGTAGCTGTGGGTGGCCTATTGTCAAGTGACCCACAGAGACTGCTCATGCCAATTTTCATGCTTGTATCACCAAATAAACCATCATATCACTTAACTGCCCACTAAGGTATCGGCCATCTTGAAAAATGGCCGCCATCTTGGATTTTTGAGTGGCTCGATTAAAAAAGTCAAAGAGTTGACCTAAAGGAATGTTCATGCCAATTTTCACGCTTGTATCACAAAGTGAACGATTGTTCCTACTATCCGCTCTACTATATGTTCATTGTAGATTGGGTTAAACTTTAGCTTTTGGGTTAAAGGCTTTTGTGCTTTGGATACCTGCACTTACTATGGGCTACCGTACAAGTTGTATAATATCCAAAATATCAGGGCCAGATCTAGACTTCTTTGATTGGGGGGGCAGTAAAAAATGTTGATGGGTCACGCTTGTCCAACTCGAACATTAGTGTGGCCATGGCAAAAATATATATATATATGTTTTTTGTTAAAAAGTTAAAGCACTATATTCTGATATTTGCGAACGCGGGAGGAGGCGCGGCGAAGCCGCGCCTCCGACCAAGTGGAGCTTACTATGTAACCCTGCTTGGGTTGTGTCTCTGTCTCTCTGTGTCTCTGTGTCTCTGTGTGCACTGTGTCTCTGTCTGTGTCTCTGTGTGCACTGCCTTTGTGCAGCTCCTCTGAGATAAGTAAATGTCCAATATAGACGTACCATACATCAAATGAAAGGTCTTTGAAAACTGAACACACCTGTCAAGGTTGCGTTTAAGCCCGCCCCTTCCCCCGGAAGCCACGCCCCGGAGAAGGCTCCTAAAAACTCCCCATTGAAACCCCATGTTAAATGAAAAGTGCCCGAATCGCTCCGAAACTTTTTCTACCCCCCCTAAGTGGGGGTCTACGAACAAATACTTCGGGCTCGGATTTTGGCTCCGCCCCCCGGAAGTGGGTGAAACAGGCACTTCAAACACTTTGTTGAATTGTTCAAAAACATTCCAAGTTTTTTTTTTGTGAATTTGTATTTTTCTAAGATGCTCCTTTTAACGCAGATTAAAAAAAAAAAAAGATATATATTTTTTTTCATTTTTTTTTTCTTTTTTTGCGTTCGCTTCCCGCGTTCGCGCGTCTTACTTGTAATCATTGCTAGAGTGGTTGTTCAGTAACAGGGGTCTCCCTGTCTCTCCAGCTCTTTAATTAACAGGAAAAAAAAATTCAGGTAGGTGACACAATTTCAGCCAATCAGGAGAGAGTACCAATTTATCAGCTTCATTTTTATAGTGTTCTAGTTCCAATTATATGTACTCATTTCATTGTGTCATCACTTCCAATTTCACTTGTGAAAGTGAAATGATTGATTTTATGATTAATGATGATGATTATTATTATTAGTAGTAGTAGGCTAGTAGTATTCCAAGTAGGCTAGTAGTGGTGTTATAGTGGTAACCATTTTGACCTGGGATTCTCAACTCCTGTATTGAACACAAGAAAATAAATGCACTATTGCAACACAATAAGTCCAAAACCAACCATTAAAATGTTTTGGATTTTGTAGTACATGGTGGTTACAGTATGTTCAGGAGTAATGCAGATTAGGGATTATATATGTTACAGTATGATTGGAGAACCAGTACGATTGAAGAAAGCGCACTCGTTTTTACCACCCACCCAGCACTAGAGGGAGCCACAAGCCAGGCTTGTGCGCAAACATATATGGCCACTCACACACACACACACACACACACACACACACACACACACACACACACACACACACACACACACACACACACACACACACACACACACACACACACACACACACACACACACACACAAGCGCACACACACGCGCACGCGCTCATGCTTTTTTTGGTTTATTGAGAGCAGGACTGTTTAGATACTTTTATTGTGTTCTGGCTTTTGTTTTACTTTCTCCCTGACACACACACACACACACACACACACACACACACACACACACACACACACACACACACACACACACACACACACACACACACACACACACACAGTGATCCATGAAAATAACTATTCTGTCCCTATTGGTTTACAACTCAAACGGCGCTGAGTCGTCTAGTAGAGCATCGGCCGGTCAGCGCGGGCACTCGCGCCTGGAGGCGCGAGGGCGCGCTTCCTCGGCCTCAAGCTCTACTAGACGGCGCGCCTCCGTCGTGGACAAGCGTGTGCGTGTGAACGCGTGTTCAGCGTTCCCCTCATAGATATTATGGTTCCCCTAGCGTAGTGTCCTGGTTGCTATGTGGGGGGGAACAACAAAAGATAGGTCTGCGTCGGCGCATCAAAGCCCCGCCTCTCCGCGTTCTCCTTCTCCTCCTCGGAGGAGGAGGAGGAGAAGGAGAGAAGGAGGACGGTTTATTACGCGAGGAGGAGGAGGAGGAGGAGGAGGAGGCTCCTCTTCCTCGCGAGCCTCGCGTAATAAACCGCCGCCTCGCAGCGCCGCGTCCTCCTTCTCCTCCTCGCGAGCCTCGCTAATAAACCCTGTCTCGAAAAGCCCCGCCTCGCCCCGAAGGAGCCCCGTGCCTAAAAACGAGCGCTCTGTCTTCAATCGTACTGGTTCTCCAAACGTACTGTGACATATACACAGTTCACACACTTACGTCCAGCCTCTCTCTATCACTCAGACGCAGCACTCCCTGCCAAACAGCCCTACGCACAGTGCTACAGTAGGCTATAGCCTACATTCCTTCACATGGTAGCCAAATAAATCCACACTTGTGCAGTTGTCAAGTTAACTGTTAACTCCTGCCATGGCCACGGGTGTCTTGCGACGCAATGTTTGCTATTTTCGGCCAGTAACATCGTCATAAAATGAAGTAGCCTAGGTATAAACCAGGCTTTAATGTGTGTTGACACCAGGTTTGCTACTATTTTTATTTAACTCCTAACGCAAGCACGCACGCACGCACGCACGCACGCACACACGCTCCCTGCATACAGTTCTCTCTCTCTGTCTCTCTCTCTCTTGACTACACACAGCTTGAGCAAGTTGATTAATCGTTTAGCTTTTAGGACACCCTCCGAACTTTGAGATGAAAATGTATATTTCAAATAGTTCTTTTTCAAATTAGGGATTTTTGAATGTTGATTTGGTGGGGCTGTCAGGTCATTTGGTGGGGCATTGCCCACCTACTACTGCTACTTCTATACTACTACTACTACTACTTCTACTACTAATACTACACATACTACTACTTCTACTAGGCCTACTACTACTTATTCTACTATACTACTGCTACTGGAGCCACTACTGTACTGCTGTTACTAAAACTACCACAGTTGTTGTTATAGGTTATCATTTGGCTTCCACAACTGTAGCCTATATAACACAATAAAATAGTACAGAAGTAATTCCATACACCACCATACCTCAAAACAGTATTGCTTCAGAGAGACACACACACACACACACACACACACACACACACACACACACACACACACACACACACACACACACACACACACACACACACACACACACACACACACACACACACACACACACACACACACACACACACATGCCCCTCTTGCTGTGATATTGCCAAGTAAATCTATACGACATTGCACGGAGAAGAAAAACATAATAAGAAGAGCCCTTTGAGAAACTGTACGGCACAATAAATTGCCGTTAAACTTTCACTTGTCTCGGACAAATCAGATTGTCCTCAGACAGACTCCATGCCGTCGTAGTCGTCTCTGTGCAAAGGAATCTGCAGAGACTTTACTGCCATTTTCTGGCGTTCAATCAAAACTCAGTTAGATGTCGAAGATTGAAGGGACTTGTTATCATCAGGGAGGAAGGGGAAAAAAATTATGGGACATCACTGCCAGAATTCAGGATGACGATGCAAAATCCTATTACTGCCATGTGGGCGGATGAAAAGTGAAGGCAAGGCAATTTATTACTGCTGTCTTGAAGGTCCTCTACTCTGAAAATGTACCCGTCAAAATCGAATCCGTGCTCTACGGTAGCGCCATTAGCAGATTATGATATATGACATGAAAACAAAACGGATATCGGGGACATCTTTGCTTTTTTCTTATTTGTACAGTTGATGTGGCTGTGATCATTGTTCTGGGACCACAGGAATAAAGATTGTCTGTCTGAATCAATACTATTGATCGGAGTATGTTTAGACATGCAAGGTAATTGACTTGGTTGGGTGATAACACGCACGGACGCACGCACGCACGCACGAGCGCATGCACACACACACGTCAGTACTGATGTCGCGCTCGCCCGCACGCACACACAGTATAGCAAATAAACAGACATGTAAATCTGTCGCATGCATTATGGATGCCATAAGCTATGTGCTGCTGTATGCCATAGTATTATGATGAAATCTATCAAACCATCAGTGCTTTCGAAAGAATTAGACTCAACAGGCAGCGGGATGTTGTGTGTCTGATTAATAAGTCGTAACTCCTTTAATGAAACTATACATTCTCTCGTCAAAGCTTTTATCTCTATCTGTTAAATGAGGGTCATTACTCTTTGGAGGTTTGAGGACATGCCCAGCGGAGTTAATGTGAACCATAACAGTCTGGCCCTGTAGTGTAGTGAAAGGACTTCAAAAAAGCAGCGGCCATGCCAAGTTCTGAATCCCCACATCATTACCTAGCTATCTAAATGTGCTTTTAACGGCTCCACACACACTCACCTGCTGATGGAGCCCTGGATAAGAGCTTGTCACTTTGATCTGTACAAGAAGAGGGAGGTTTTCCATCTCTGTTTTTTTCTTCTTTTTTTTCTTTTTGTTTTATTAACAGCTCCCTGTCTCTCCAGCTCTTTAATGAACAGAAAAATAAAATTCAGGTAGGTGACACAATTTCAGCCAATCAGGAGAGAGTACCAATTTATCAGCTTCATTTTTATAGTGTTCTAGTTCCAATTATATGTACTCATTTCTTTGTGTCATCACTTCCAATTTCACTTGTGAAAGTGAAATGATTGATTTTATGATTAATGATGATGATTATTATTATTATTAGTAGTAGTAGGCTAGTAGTAGTAGTATTCCAAGTAGGCTAGTAGTGGTGTTATAGTGGTAACCATTTTGACCTGGGATTCTCAACTCCTGTATTGAACACAAGAAAATAAATGCACTATTGCAACACAATAAGTCCAAAACCAACCATTACAATGTTTTGGATTTTGTAGTACATGGTGGTTACAGTATGTTCACACACACACACACACACACACACACACACACACACACACACACACACACACACACACACACACACACACACACACACACACACACACACACACACACACACACACACACACAGAGAGCTGTTAATAAAACAAAAAGAAAAAAAGTAGTGTCAGCAGCTGTCAGCAGCTCCTTAACTCTTTGACTGCCAGAGTATTTTCATAAAGTACTCCCCCAGTGCCAGCAATTTTCGTGTTTTTTTATTTTTATATTTTGAATTTTTCTCATGAAAATAATTTAAGGGCACATAATATAAAGACCCAGCACAAGTCCGCCACTAGAGAGCAGCACATGACTGCTTGATCAGGTCGTTGGGACTCTCTCACCCTTCTTGATAGATTAGACAGGGAAAAACATGAAAACGGATGTGACGTCCTCCCAGATTGTTTTGATCGCCAAAATTACGTTGTGATACACGACGGCGATGACTGATCGTCACCCAGACCATAGATTATAGAAGAGAAACTGTCCGTTTGTCCGTCATACCGTGTGAAAGACCGTTTATTTACCTATTTTGGACGAAAATGACTGGGGAAAAGAATCAAAAACCGGAAACGGAATCCAGGTCATGAAACCGGATGCAGATGTCCGTGAAGTAAGTGGAACTCGAGAATAACATTGAATATTAAGCAGCATAGCGCAATCAGAGATTAAACAATGAACGCGCGTCCAGCGCGTCGAACGCGTCGACGGCCAACTGGACAAAGTAGCACTTGACGCGTTATCGCGTCGTCCGCAGTCAAAGAGTTAAGAGACAGTGTTTGATCCCCCTCCTTGTGGATGTGGTTGACCACTTTATTAGTCTCTTATTCTCTGCAGTGAATAGAGAACGCACACGCACACGCACACGCACCCACGCACAAACACACACACACACACACACACACACACACACACACACACACACACACACACACACACACACACACACACACACACACACACACACACACACACACACACACACACACACACACACACACACACAGCTGTGCATAATATATATATAGTGTGTGTGGGTGTGGGTGTGGGTGTGGGTGTGTGTGTGTGTGTGTGTGTGTGTGTGTGTGTGTGTGTGTGTGTGTGTGTGTGTGTGTGTGTGTGTGTGTGTGTGTGTGTGTACATACAGACAGACACCAGGCCATTAGTGTCCATTGTTCATAAGCCTGGCTGCCTGGTGAGAATAGCTGTCCCTTATAGCCTACATGGTCTGGTCTGAGCCCGGAGGCTGCAGTATAAGGCATGTAGCAGCTGTCTACATGCCTTATACATGCTGTCTACAGTAGCAGCTGTCTTCAGTCGCCTGATGTGGAAGAGACGTGTTCAAGGTTCGGTATACCCAGCATTGGCCAGGTTATTGCTTGGGTGATATAGGCTCTCTCTCCTTCCCTCTCTCTCTCTGTCCCCCCCCCCCCCCCCCTCTTTCTGACATCACACACAACAGAAAGCATTACCTAACACGCTGATTTGCATTTGACGCATGCACGTACGCACACACGTAGGGCTGTCACGATTAGACATTTAAGTTGACTATTAATTGTCACTAAAATAATTGCGATTAACGATTCCATTATGTGTTTGGCGTTGAACATTGTGAAGCCTTTTAGGCTTCGTCAAACATTTCACAGGGCAGATATGACAAATAATTGAAATATACAAAGAAATGATTGACATATCTTTTTATACAATTTTATACATAGCAGAAATAGTAGAAATAGCTGACCTACAAGCAAAACATTTTCACACATTTTCAATTATTAAAAAAGCAGAAATAGCAGATATAAAAGCTTACAACACGTCACTTCGTATTTGAAAATGTGTGAAAATGTTTCAACACAGAAACGATTATGACGATTATGCAAAAATAATTGTGATTATCTCAAATAATTGCGATTAGACGATTATGTAATAATTGTGACAGGCCTACGCACACGCACACGCACACACACACACACACACACACACACACACACACACACACACACACACACACACACACACACACACACACACACACACACACTCAGCGCTGGGACATCAGGCCCATATGGGCCATTTGTCCTGACACCCACAGACAGACTGACAGACAAACAACTTGAACTTAACTTAACTTAACTTAACTTACATATTACTGAACATCGGATGAACTAGACCAAAAAATGTTGGAGCCCTTCTCCTCCTTTCACCCAGAAACTAAACTAAAATGTTCGGCTTCTTTGGGAATCCTGGCCTTTAGAAATGTTTTAGAGTTCTTGAAATATTTAGCTTTTTTTAAATACTGACAGTCAAAGGAGAGG